>NC_045780.1:57633998-57937028 GCF_008692025.1 Phocoena sinus | reverse complement strand
TTACAAAAAGCATTATCCATTATAATAAATCATGTTTCCTAGAGTCAACTGTTCCTATTGTCTCAGAATGACAAGTCAGTTAATCATATACAGCTACCAACTGCTGTCAGCTGTCAACTTTCATATTGAATATCTTCAACATTCCTATTAAATATTTCATTTAATATTTAATATTCTATATTAAATACTTTCAATAGATATTAAACAATACAGACAAGTATATTTTTAGAAATTTAATTATAAATTACCCATTTGGAATTTGGAATTTCAAAACCAATAAGAAAAATTGGTTTTAAAATCTAACCGCAGTTCACCAAAGGATATAAAGTGAAATAGTTATACATGATCTCCAGCAAAAATATATCACAATGTTATTTTCAGTGTCAGAAGCAATTTTCCATGTCTGGTGGAGAAAAACAGAGGTACACTGTTCTATGCATTTTGAATTACTCATTTTTGTGTGACTAGGGTACATGGCCCAGGATATAAAGAGAAAACTAGAGTATTTTTTAAAAGACTGATTTGAAGTAAAGTGTATTATGTAATTGAGGGCATGCATTTGGAGATGTAAAATTTGAAATCACTTTTTATAAACATTTTTTGTGAATGTAGATAATTCTAAAACAAGATTCATGGTGTGTGATTTTAAAGAAGACTACAGGCTGTTTATAATACTTTTACTTGCTAAAGGCATAAACCACTCCAGACAAATGTAACCATACGTAGATGTTATTCCACTTAGCCTAATGATATCCAGAGAAACCAAGGCACAGACTACATGAACTTTTAGCTCCTTGAAGCATGGATTTTCAAAAAAGAGAATATTTTAAAGTAACAGGAAATAAACTTAAATAGGTAATTGCATTAAAAGTAAACTGGATGATTTAATGTTATAATTTACTGTACAGGTAAAACAATGATGAACATGAGGTAAATAATAAAATCCATGTGCCTACTTATAGTAGATTCAGACTATTGGCCAATAGGGAGAGAGTTAAAGGTAGAAATATTCAATGGTTTGTTTTCAATGCTGGATAATTATGATTTTTTTCTTATCTAAGAAAGTCTCTGTTGGTACCTGTAGTATACAGTAGGAAATGCCATGGTCGATCAAAAATAATATAATCCATTAAAAATTATATGCTAAGAAAATATTTTAAATGAGTCTATACTTTATATAAAAAAGTGCATTCATGGTTGCAGTGAACTGAGGATTCCTCAATTTATCAGTTACAACTAACAAATAATGTAGCTCCAAGTGGTGAAAAAGATGGACAAAGATGAGGATGTTACTTGACTTGTATAAAATATTTTTATTAGTATATAATAAATATAATAATAGCTTTCAAGATAGAGCCTGATACCAGCCAGTGGCATAGAAAGTTGAGCAGGTATTGGAACTTTTTGAGAAGGACCAGGCAATCCTGCCATGTGTGTGTATACATTTTTCTGATCCTCTCCTTAAAAAAAGCTGGAGCCATTTACCAGGTTAATGTGCATTAGGCAAAAGAAAATACCCAGAAAATGTGAGGACTACTGGATATGATATCTGAATAGACATTAATAAGAGGAAATCTAGAAAATATTATCGTCCCCAATTAGAGAGAGGAATTATGAAAGCTAGATACAAAATAGTGTTCTATTTCACGTACATCTCACACTGTGTCTGAAAGGTGTTTGGAGATCAATTCAAGTACAGTTTCCCCCCTTAGTGTGTATCTAGGGTTGATATGCTCAGTAGTTGCCCACCCTCTCTTATTGGTCTCCTGACCTGTGGACTAAAAGCCATTATGAAGGGAACTTCCTAGTGGGTAATTTCTGCTCCCTAGTCAATATCGCAAATCAGAAGCAGTATGGTACCATGGCAGGTATTGCAATAATGAGCGACAACATCAAAGACTTAAAAGATGCTGAGGTGTTAGTCCCCATTACATCTTCTCTCTATTAATGTATTACTATTTAAAAAACAGAATCAGTCATGTTATAAAACAAATCATACATTCACTCTACTTTTCTAGGGTACAGAGCAAGTGAGAGCTCTGCAGCAGCTCCAGGATACAGGCATTCTTCTCTGTGATCTAGAGATGTCAGAGGTATCTGTGATGGATGAATGTGCTGTGTGGTGTATCTGTGAAGCCTCAGTAGGAGAATTGCTATGTAGATCCTTGAGTTATAAACGCATGTCCATGCCTTCTGGAGCAGAGAATTGTTCTCAATTTGAAAATGAAGTCCCTGGCATAATATCAGTCTTTGGAAGAGAATAACACTGGCCTGTGGACACCAAGTGACTCTGCAATCAAACCTTCCTATCATGAGCCGATTAACATAAAACCCACTGAATCACAGGCTATCCAGGTGCAGCAGTAATCCACTGTATGATGGAAATGTCAAAAAGAGGATCGGGCACAATCAGTTCCAAAAAGCACAAATAAATTACATGAACATTTGGCACTGATTCCTTGACAAATATTCCTGTTGGACAAATACCTCTCTTTCAGACATATGGATTATGTGGAAATTACCTTAAACCGCATAATCAGGAAGAAAATGTCAAACCTGGTTCACAGAAGGGGCTGAGCAATATGTTGTTGATGCTAGCTGTAAATACGCTGCCACCATGTTATGATGGCACCTGTGCCACCCTGTGTCCCTTGAGCACTGTTCTCCAATTGTAATAGATATGCCAAATCAAATTGACATATAGGGCCAGATTCAGGAGACAAAAGTTGTAAGTAGGATTAGCACATCTCCAGATCACTCCCTGAGACCCATTTGCAGAATATATGCATCCCATCTCACAGCCTTAGGAGCTCATATCAGAAGTTCTGTTCTTCGAGGAAAGAACACTTCTATGGAGAAATAGTAAAGGTTCTACTAAACTGGAAGAAGCAACCACTGCCTCACCATTTCGGTCTTCTGCCTGTAGACTAGTAGGTAAACGTAAGAGTTACTACAATGATGGCAAAAGTAATCCTGATTTCAATGGCATTCTAGAGTTGTTTCTATACAATAAGAGCATTTATTTATTTGTGGCATGCCTCAAATGAAGGACATTCACTGGAGCATTTTGATATTTCCATGACAAATGGTAATTGTGAACAGAAATTGCAACCCCTCAGACCTGACACAGATAGGGAAACTAAGGTTTAAGACATCTTGGGGATGACTTGTACACTGTTGGTGGGAATGTATGTAAAACAGTATAGAAGTTCCTTAAAAAACTAAAAATAGAACTACCATATGATCCAGCACTTCCACTCCTGGGTATATATCCAGAGAAAAACTAACTGAAAAAGAACCATGCACCCGAATGTTCACAGCAGCACTATTTACAATAGCCAAGACATGGAAGCAACCTGAGTGTAAGTGTCCATCAACTCACAATTGGTTTAAGAAGATGTGTATATATATACATACATATATGTGTATATATATATACACACATGCATACATATATATATAAAGGAATATTACTCAGCCATAAAAAAGAATGAAATATTGCTATTTGCAGCAACAGGAATGGACCTAGAGAATATAGTACTAAGTCAAGTAAGTCAGAGAATGATGAATGTTATATGATATCGTTTATTTGTGGAATCTAAAAAATAATACAAATGAATCTATATACAAAACAGAAACAAACCCACAGATATAGAAAACAAATTTATGGTTACCAAAGGGGAAAGGGAGGGAAGGGTAGGATAGATTAGGAGTATGGAATTAACAAACATAAACTACTATACATAAAACTGATAAGCACAGGAAACTATATTCAATATGTTGTAATAACCTATAACAGAAAATAATCTGAAAAAATATATATATGTATAGCTGAATCACTTTGCTGTATACCTGAAACTAACACAATATTGTAAATCAGCTAATCTTCAATTTAAAAAAGTATTTTGGGGATGAAGGTCTGGGTCACCCAATAAGGCAAGCAACCTGGACCACCTAAAGAAGCAGGCTGAGGAAAGGGAGGCTTAATGACCAGTAAATACTTGAGATGATTGCTCTCAGTCAAGGCCTCAGAATAAGCTGCAGCCAGCAGAGGTCTTTAGCTTGTTCCATTTGGTCTTTTTAGAGATTTGGAAAGCTACCACCTTGACTGGGACCTTGTGATGAATGAAGAATTTAATGACTAAGTGGATGGAAGTGATACAAGGGTGGGGTCTCCCTTCTCAAGGGCATCACTTCAAATTTTCTCTATCCTAAGTATTACTCCTGATGAGTCAGTTTGGTGCATACATCAGCCAGCTCTTTACAGGTGCAAATTGACAACACCTCACCTCAGTTTTTCTCCCAGGCTAACCTAACACAAAAATGTGGCCACCTCGATAAACCTACTTGGCACTTGCACTCGGGGAACTTGGAAGTGAGGGCAACTTCATGTGCAATGTGTCGTCCTAGTTGAGGGAAAGATGAAAGTGAAGAAAAAAGTTGATGAAAAAATGCTTCACTCTTTCCTTCCCCAGGTGAACAGTACCCTGGCACATTTCTTAAGGCATCTCAAAGGTTCTGTGTGATTGAGCTCCAGGCACCTGAAGCAGTAGTCAGTTGGACAAAGCACCCTTGTATGCTGTATCCTTTCACACTCTGTCCCCAAGAACCACTTTCTGCCTGCTTCTTAAAATCACATTTCCAAGTAAGCCACTTGTACACAAGACTTTTTCTCAGGTTCTGGTTCAAGGTATCCTAGACTAATTATTCTGATAGGGAAAATCCCTGAGACATAAAATACAAAGAGGTCAAGGAGTAAAAAATATTAGAAGAAAAATCACTTTATAATGACATGGTAACAGACTTTTCTACTGAGATATTTGGTCAATATTATATTTATTAACTAATAAACTGAACAAATATTTATTTATCAACTAGCACATGCTAACTGCAGTTGCTGCTATGGTGAGTAGGACATGATTACTGGAATATGGCTTAAATATTTTAAAAAAGACATTAAAATTACAAATTTAATAATTACAATAAAAAGTCTGTAATGTAAAGTAGAGAAAGGGTGTATAGGAGTATAATAGTATTTTAGATGGTCACGCAATTAATGATAGTGGCTTAGACTATATTGTTGGCATTGAGAAAGCCATTTATTTTGGGGTCTTAATTACTATGTCTTCAATAGTGTCATCGATTTTCCATACGTTAGTTCATAGCACTCAGCTAAAATAATTAACCGATGGAAGTTTTTATTTTGTTTTATCTATTTTTCCAATACAATAGTCTTCTTTGAAAAGTAGCTAAATATTGAAAAAGAAACATGCTTCAGAAGCAGATTTTCATTCCTTACAGTTTTCATTCCTTACAGCATTTACCTGCCATATTAAATGAAGTGAGTTAATTAATCTAATGGACCCTCTGTTCATTTCATAGCAAAGTGGGTGCTTTGATGCAAACTTTGAAGGGTAGTTTTGACTATTAAAATAAAGTATATAAAATGCATTGTTCATAGTAATTATTTAATAAACAATATCTGTGAATTGCTGGTTCATAGTAACTACTGAATAAACAATATGTATGAAAAGGCAGGTAAATGCTAATTTTGTGTTTTAGTTCATTGTTTTTTTATGGTAACAGAAGACAGAATATGTGAAAGTACATGTCATATTCGACATAATGTAGATATTTGAAAAAATATTAATATCCAGTTCCTTTTCAGACTATGAGAATTTATTCTTGAGCTACATCTCCCAACATTTCTATCTGCAAGCAAATCATATGTTTCAGTCAAATTCCCATCCACCCAGCAATAAGCAAAATCATCAATGTGGAAAATTAAGAGCCCTCCATTTGGTGCCTGGAAAACTGTAATTTTCAACTGTTTTTTAGATATTTACTTCCTAGGCTGAGATTGGAATTTAAAAAGTGGTCTCTCATTTTACTGCTGGTGTGAGTAACATTTGGCATATTTTTGTCTTTAACAGAACCTACTTAAGATCTTACCCTATCTCAGAAACCTAGGATTCATCATTTGTTTCAAAATAAATTTTTCAGTAGAAGGAGAAAGGTTAAAGCAGGTGTTTTTCGTCCAGAGGTTGATGTGCCTCTTTAGCTCATTTCATTTCTGCTGTAAAAGTACAGACGAGAGAAATAAAAACTTGCTGTCAACCACAAGATGTTGTATGTTTGTAGACATTTACCTCAAGCTGACAATGGTAAAAAGCACACCTTTTTGTGAAATGTAATTTATTCTTATCTCTAAATGTATATTGAAACCATAAAGAGAAAAGCTGCTCTGCAAACCCTTCTGGAATATTTTTGCTCTTAAAAACTGACCAAGAGTACTATATATTTTTAAGTAGTATACTAAAATGTGATAGTTCCACAATCTGTAAGTAATAACTTTTTTTTTTAATTTATATTTACATAGTATTTGTCTTTTGGGCTACAATTATTATATTCACCATCTCATAATATTTAATGAATGGTGTTAGCTGTGTATTTAAGTCTGCACATAAGACAATATTTTCTTATGAATATAGCTCCAATATATACATACTACTTTGAAAATTTTCCCCTTCTCTATTGTTATAATGGTAAAATATTTGGAGTAAATCTCAGCATGCTAACTAATTGATTTATTCATTTAATTTAATAAATTTTGGCAAAAACTATGTGACATAAACATCTATGATATTCATGTTGATGATAGCAAACACTATACTTGAGACATATAGATAGCCATTAATGGCATAATTTTAAGTTGAAAATAGAGCATATTAAAGGTAAATGGGATATTTAATTAAAATTATTTAGAGCAGAAGGTAAACATTACAGAAGGACAAAACAAATCAATGGGTGGTTTGTTAAATTTTACCTTTTGAAAAACATGATTTTTTAAAGAGCTTCTTGAAGTATTGAACATCTAAACATTCTAATACTACATTTAGAAATTGATGCTAGTTTTCTGCATACAGGTCTTTTGTCTCCTTAGGTATTTTATTCCTAGGTATTTTATTCTTTTTGTTGCAATGGTAAATAAGATGATACAAACAGATGGAGAGATATACCATGCTCTTGGACTGGAAGAATCAACATTGTGAAAATGACTATACTACCCAGGCAATCTACAGATTTAATGTAATTCCTATCAAATTACCAATGGCATTTTTCACAGAACTAGAACAAAAAATTTCACAATCTGTATGGAAACACAGAAGACCCCAAATAGCCCAAGTAATTTTGAGCAAGAAAAACGGAGCTGGAGGAATCAGGCTCCTGGACTTCAGACTATACTACTAAGCTACAGTAATCAAGACAGTATGGTACTGGCACAAAAAAAGAAATACAGATCAATGGAACAGGATAGAAAGCCCAGAGATAAACCCATGCACATATGGTCACCTTATCTTTGATAAAGGAGGCAAGAATATAAAATGGAGAAAAGACAGCCTCTTCAATAAGTGATGCTGGGAAAGTGGGACAGCTACATGTAAGAGAATGAAATTAGAACACTCCCTAACAACGTATACAAAAATAAATTCGAAGTGGATTAAAGACCGAAATGTAAGTCCAGAGACTATAAAACTCTTAGAGGAAAACATAGGCAGAACACTCTAGGACATAAATCACAGCAAGATCCTGTCTGACCCACCTCCTAGAGAAATGGAAATAAACAAAAAATAAACAAGTGGGACCTAATGAAACTTAAAACTGTTGCACAGCAAAGGAAACCATAAACAAGACAAAAAGACAACCCTCAGAATGGGAGAAAATATTTGCAAATGAAGCAACTGACAAAGGATTAACCCCCAAAATTTTAAAGCCGCTCATGGAACTCAATATCAAAAAAACAAACAACCCAATCCAAAAATGGGCAGAAGACCTAAATAGACATTTCTCCAAAGAAGATATACAGATTGACAACAAACACATCAAAGAATGCTCAACATCACTTATCATTAGAGAGATGCAAATCAAAACTACAAGGAGGTATCACCTCACACCAGTCAGAATGGCCATAATAAAAAATCTACAAACAATAAATGCTGGAGAGGGTATGGAGAAAAGGAAACCCTCTTGCACTGTTGGTGGGAATGTAAATTGATACAGCCACTATGGAGAACATTATGGAGGTTCCTTACAACACTAAAAATAGAACTACCATAGGACCCAGCAATCCCACTTCTGGGCATATACCATGAGGAAACCGTAATTCAAAAAGAGTCATGTACCACAATGTTTGTTGCACCTCTATTTACAATAGCCAGGACATGGAAGTAACCTAAGTGTTCATCAACAGATGAATGGATAAAGATGTGGCACATATATA
The DNA here is from genome assembly GCF_008692025.1 of Phocoena sinus. Lineage (NCBI taxonomy): Eukaryota > Metazoa > Chordata > Mammalia > Artiodactyla > Phocoenidae > Phocoena > Phocoena sinus. The sequence goes on along the minus strand of NC_045780.1, from coordinate 57,928,747 downwards.
CAATGGAATATTACTCAGCCATAAAAAGAAATGAAATTGAGTTATTTGTAGTGAGGTGGATGGACATAGAGTGTGTCATACAGAGTGAAGTAAGCCAGAAAGAGAAAAAGAAATTCCATATACTAACACATATATATGCAATCTAAAAAAAAAAAAAAAAAAAAAAATGGCTCTGAAGAACCTAGGGGCAGGACAGGAATAAAGACTCAGATGTAGAGAATGGACTTGAGGACACAGGGAGGGGGAAGGGTAATCTGGGACGAAGTGAGAGAGTGGCATGGACTTATATATACTACCAAATGTAAAACAGATAGCTAGTGGGAAGCAGCCGCATAGCACAGGGCGATCAGCTCAGTGCTTTGTGACCACCTAGAGGGGTGGGGGGGAGATGCAAGAGGGAGGAGATATGGGGATACATGTATATGTATAGTTGATCTACTTTGTTACACAGCAGAAACTAACACACCATTGTAAAGCAATTATACTCCAGTAAAGATGTTAAAAATGAAAAGTTTAAAAAACTGATGCTAAAACCACAATTCAAGTAATATTTTAGAAAAAATAATTTGATGCCACAATACAAGAAAGATTGTTAATACAGTAGCTAATTAGAAAGCTGTAACACTCACGAAGGGCAAAGGTGCAAGATAGCAAGGGCCTGTGTTAATGTGCTTCTGTGTCAATGGAAATTAAAGTATGAATATCAAAAAGAAAGCCTCATCGGGTTTGTGAAATTAAAAGATACTGGTTCAAAGCTATTCGAAATCCTAAAGCAGTCTCAGATGTTTAAATTTTGCTGATGAAGAACAGCTGTGGTCATATTAACAACAGTAGAAAAGTCAGAGAGATAGCTGGTTTCCAAACCTGGTGAATGGGGATTAATGTATGACTAACCTTGCAGTTTTGGTTGTAAAGTGATTAGATAGTAACAAATTGATCAAGCTGATTTAGGAGTAGAGGTACACAGATATTTATTCAGATTATATATTAAATGCCATGATGCCCTGAGATGGAAGACTCCTTCTTTCACTTCACAACTTTACCATTTTTGCTAAAAAATGCCTCTCTAGGAGCCTCAGTACACAGAACCAGGAAAACTGACTGCATCCAAGAGAACATGATTTACAGATAGAGAACATTTTCACAAAGAGCTATTACATTGGAAGACGAGGTAAATGTGTTTAAAAAGTAAGGCGGCTAGCCAGAAATTTGTAAAGCAAGTTGGAGGCAAACAAAGAATCCACAGAAGACAACTGATAAAGAACCAGTACTCAATGTACTTTGTGCAGGTGCAAAGAAAATTATGGCATTTGTGCTTTTTAGGGAGAAAAGCCTTGAAGCAAGGATTGGACATCCCAGTACAGTTGAGTTAAGACAAGGGAAGAATGGGATCTGAATAAACAGGTCCACATTGATTCCAATGAGGGTGGACTCATATCCAGTTTTGAAGCACACCATTCACTATTTTCACTTCCAGGTCCTGACAGAAATAACAAAAATTCTTGATTTCGTGTTGTGACTTGTTTACAAATATTTTACCTAGGATGCTATGCCCTGTGCTATGAGCTACTCTACCCGTCCAATGATAAGATATAAAAGTGCAATCACACCTGGAAAGTGCCCAGGCAGGATGAGCCAATAGAAACACTGCACCTGGAAAGTGATACACACAAGCTGTCATCTCGGTCCTACAAAATATGTTAAGTTATAATCACTGGAGACAGCACTCCCTATGACACTAACAGTAAATAGTGAACCTAGGGGACCTTGATAATGAAATGTTTATAGTATTTAACAATTATTGAGCAATTTATGTATACAATACATGTTTAAAGTACTCACTTATAATATTGAATTTAATGCTGACAGCAAACTGGGATATGGATTTTGTTATGACAGCCACTTTAGAGATGATAAAGAAATGAGAAAATGAGTTTGAAGTCACAAAGCAAACAAAAAAGAAAAACAACGAAACAGGAGGGGCCAAGATTAAACACAGTTGTCAGTTACTCAGTTACAGCAAAATCCAAAACCTTATCACTAAATTATGATACTACATGTTCTCACAAGATAAGGTTTTCTTTAAGGTAATATGCTTCAATTTTATGATATGAAATTAAATTTTTATGTAAATGTCTTTACAAATGTATCTTTATTAAATATTATTATTCGCTGAGTTGCTAATAGTTCACTACGATTTACCATTAATAAAAATTATATAATTATAACCAATTATATTAGAAATTAATCATAGATTCCATAAAATTAAATATTAATAATGGACTTAATGTCAGAAAAGAAAAATACTGGGAAAGGATTGATTTCATAAATAAAAAGGAACTTTTTATTCTTATTTTGATAAAGAAAACCATGAGATTGATGATAGAGAATTTTTGAGGTTGAGAAAAGAAAATTATGGCATAATTTTGAGAGAAAGAAATCATGGTATGAAATTCAGTACTACTATTAGTATTGAATTAATATGGTACTGAAGTTGTACCCCCTACTATTTACACACATAGCCCATAACCCACACAGTAAATAAATACATGTTGGTGTTAAGTAGTCATGCCTTTGATTTGAGGGCATATGCTTTCAAATTTTTACTGTGAAATCCAATGATTCCTTCTAATTAAAGGAAGATACACAAAGGGACAATTTATGGAGTCTTTTTTTTCCCCCAACATTGAAATTTATTAAACTTCACATTATTAACAAGAATTGTCAAAATAATATTTCTCTAAGGTATTCTACACACTAAGCAGTTATTGTCACAGTTTAACACTCATGATTCCTGTAAAAGAGATGGGAGAAAAATATACTAGCTATACTTGATGGTTGAAAGTAAGTAAGGGCAAAATTCTAAAATATCAGGCTATCAAACCATCTGGGTCTGGGGAATTTCAATGAATTGGATACAAAACAAGTCACCTCAGTGAGGACGGTGAGAAAATACCTAGGGGGATTCACAAGAAAAGGCTTAAATTACACATCAGAGTTCTGCATAATAATAGTGAATGAGTCTTAGCCTTTGTTTTGGAAAATAGGTTGGTTCCCAGATTACCTAAGGATGTAACAGAGAACTCCATGGGACAGATGGGAATCCTGAAGAAAAACAGAAAGAAAAAAGAAAAAAAAAAAAGAAACTACAGTTTCATGGACATTTTGCTGAAACCTTTTAAATGTGAATAGAAGTTTAGAGAGACAATGGAATAGGCTAACTAACAGAAATTCTAACCATTTTCAGTTGTGCAGATGTGGCAAATTTCCAAGAGGCTCCTTCAGATTAAAAACACTGCAATGTATGAAGAGTGGACAAACCTAGAATACTTTACCAATGCAACTCAAATATTCTTTAACTTTCATGCATTACAGAAACCTCCAAGTAATTTAATATCAATAGTAGTTATCCAGGATCTAGAAATTTATTTATCCCTTCTCTATTATAGTATCACCCTGTTTGCACTTCCAACTGTGAAAGCCACACTGAATTCTCTACATCTTGCAGTGTAGACTTATGTTACAAATATGTATGTAATCATGATTTAATACTTATTTTGTTATGTTGTATATGCTTTCATATGTTACATTATGATATATATAAATGAATTCTAGGAGTTTCACATTTTCTATTTTCCATTGATTTATTTAGCAAATATCTACTAAGCACCCATTACATAGCAGGCACATATTAGAAAAATTTTAAGTGTATTTGAAATCTGAAATGATTGGGATTAGGAACCAAGATGGCAGAGTAGAAGGACGTGCTCTCACTCCCTCTTGAGAAAAGACCAGAATCACAACTAGCTGCGGGACAATCATTGACAGAAAGACACTGGAACTCACCAAAAAAGATACTCCACATCCAAAGACAAAGGAGAAGAAGCCACAATGAGATGGTAGGAGGGGCACAATCACAGTAAAATCAAATCCCAAAACAGCTATGGGGGTGACTCACAGACTGGAGAACACTTATACCACAGAAGTCCACCCACTGAAGTGAAGGTTCTGAGCCCCATGTCAGGTTCCCAACCTGGGGGTCCGGCAACGGGAGGAGGAATTCCTAGAGAATCAGACTTTGAAGGCTAATGGGATTTGATAGCAGGACTTTGACAGGACTAGGGGAAACAAAGACTGCCTCTTGGAGGGCACAAAGTAGTGTGTGCATCGGGACCCAGGGGAAGGAGCAGTGACCCCAGTGGAGACTGAACCAGACCTACCTGCTAGTGTTGGAGGGTCTCCTGCAGAGGAAGGGGGGATGGCTGTGGCTCACTGTGGGGACAAGGACACTGGCAGAAGAAGTTCTGGGAAGTACTCCTTGGTGTGAGCCCTCCGAGAGTCTGCCATTAGGCCCAACAAGGAGCCCAGGTAGGTTCCAGTGTTGGGTTGACTCAGGCCAAACAACTAACAAGGAGGGAACCCAGCCCAACCCATCAGCAGTCAAGCAGATTCAAGTTTTACTGAGCTCTGCCCACCAGAGCAACAGTCAGCTCTACCCACCACCAGCCCCTCCAATCAGGAAACTTGCACAAGCCTCTTAGATAGCCAGAGGGCAGACAGAAGAAGCAAGAAGAACTACAATCCTGCAGCCTGTGGAACAAAAACCACATTCACAGAAAGATAGACAAGATGAAAAGGCAGAGGGCTATGTACCAGATGAAGGAACAAGATAAAACCCCAGAAAAACAACTAAATGAAGTGGAGATAGGCAACCTTCCAGAAAAAGAATTCAGAATAATGACAGTGAAGATGATCCAGGACCTCAGAAAAAGAATGGAGGCAAAGATCGAGAACATGCAAGAAATGATTAACAAAGACCTAGAAGAATTAAAGAACAAACAAACAGAGATGAATACAATAACTGAAATTAAAAATACACTAGAAGGAATCAATAACAGAATAACTGAGACAGAAAAACGGACAAGTGACGTGGAAGACAGAATGGTGGAATTCACTGCTGCAGAACAGAATAAAGAAAAAAGAATGAAAAGAGATGAAGACAGCCTAAGAGATCTCTGGGAAACATTAAATGCAACAACATTTGCATTATAGGGGTCCCAGAAGGAGGAGAGAGAGGAAGGACCCGAGAAAATATCTGAAGAGATTAGAGTCGAAAACTTCTCTAACATGGGAAAGGAAATAGCCACCCAAGTCCAGGAAGTGCAGAGAGTCCCATACAGGATAAACTCAAGGAGAAAAATGACGAGACACATAGTAATCAAACTGACAAAAATTAAAGACAAAGAAAAATTATTGAAAGCAGCAAAGGAAAAATGACAAATAACATACAAGGGAAGTCCCATAAGGTTAACAGCTGATTTCTCAGCAGAAACTCAACAAGCCAGAAGGGAGTGGTATGATATACTTAAAGTGATGAAAGGGAAGAACCTACAAAAAAGATTACTCTACCCAGCAAGGATCTCGTTCAGATTCGATGGAGAAATCAAAAGCTTTACAGACAAGCAAAAGCTAAGAGATTTCAGCACCACCAAACCAGCTCTACAACAAATGCTAAAGGAACTTCTCTAAGTGGGAAACACAAGGGAGGAAAAGGACCTACAAAAGCAAACCCAGAACAGTTAAGTAAATGGTCATAGGAACATACATATCAATAATTACCTTAAACGTGAATGGATTAAATGCTCCAACCAAAAGACACAGACTTGCTGAATGGATACAAAAACAAGACCTATCTATATGCTGTCTACAAGAGACCCACTTCAGACCTAGGGACACAAACAGACTGAAAGTGAGAGGATGGAAAAAGATATTCCATGCAAATGGAAATCAAAAGAAAACTGGAGTAGCAATACTCGTATCAGATAAAACAGACTTTAAAATAAAAAATGTGGGCTTCCCTGGTGGCGCAGTGGTTGAGAGTCCGCCTGCCGATGCAGGGGACACGGGTTCGTGCCCCGATCTGGGAAGATCCCACATGCCACGGAGCGGCTAGGCCCGTGAGCCATGGCCGCTGAGCCTGCGCGTCCGGAGCCTGTGCTCCGCAGTGGGAGAGGCCACAACAGTGAGAGGCCCACGTACCGCAAAAAAAAAAAAAAATAAATAAATAAATAAAAAAATAAAAAATGTTACAAGAGACAAGGAAGGACACTGCATAATAATCAAGGGATCAATCCAAGAAGAAGAAGATATAAGAATGATAAATATATATGCACCCAAAATAGGAGCACCACAATACATAAGGCAACTGCTAACAGCTGTAAGAGAGGAAATCAATGGTAACACAATAATAGTGGGGGACTTTAACACCTCACTTACACCAATGGACAGATCATCCAAAATGAAAATAAATAAGGAAACAGAAGCTTTAAATGACACAATAGACCGGATAGATTTAATTGATATTTATAGGACATTCCATCCCAAAACAGCAGATTACACTTTCTTCTCAAGTGCACACGGAACATTCCCCAGGATAGATCACATATTGGGTCAAAAATCAAGCCACAGTAAATTTAAGAAAATTGAAATCATATCAAGCATCTTTTCTGACCACAATGCTATGATTAGAAATGAATTACATGAGAAAAACATAAAAAACAAAAACACATGGAGGCTAAACCATATGTTACTAAATAACCAAAAGATCACTGAAGAAATCAAAGAGGAAACAAAAAAACACCTAGAGACAAATGACAATGAAAGCACGATGATCCAAAACCTATGGGATGCAGCAAAAGCAGTTCTAAGAGGCAAGTTTACAGCTATACAAGCCTACCTCAAGAAACAAGAAAAATCTCAAATAAACAACCTAACCTTACACCTAAAGGAACTAGAGAAAGAAGAACAAACAAAACCCAAAGTTAGCAGAAGGAAAGAAATCATAAAGATCAGAGCGGAAATAAATGAAATAGGAAACAAAGAAAACAATAGCAAATTCAATAAAACTAAATGCTGGTTCTTTGAGAAGATTAAAAAAAAATTGATAAACCATTAGCCAGACTCATCAAGAAAAAGAGGGAGAGGACTCAAATCAATAAAATTAGAAATGAAAAAGAGAAGTTACAACAGACAATGCAGAAATACAATGCATCCTAAGAGACTAGTACAAGCAACTCTATGCCAATAAAATGGACAACCTGGAAGAAATGGACAAATTCCTAGAAAGGTATAACCTTCCAAGACTGAACCAGGAAGAAATAGAAAATATGAACAGACCCATCACAAGTAATGAAATTGAAACTGTTATTAAAAATCTTCCAACAAACAAAAGTCCAGGACCAGATGGCTTCACCGGTGAATTCTATCAAACATTTAGAGAAGAGCTAACATTCATCCCTCTCAAAGACTTCCAAAAAATTGCAGAGGAAGGAACACTCCCAAACTCATTCTCTGAGGCCACCATCACCCTGATACCAAAACCAGACAAACACACTACAAAAAAAGAGAAAATTATAGACCAATATCACTAATGAATATAAATGCAAAAATCCTCAACAAAATACTAGCAAACAGAATCCAACACCACATTAAAAGGATCATACACCATGGTCAAGTGGGATTTATCCCAGAGATGCAAGGATTCGTCAATATATGCAAATGAATCAATGTGATACACCATATTAACAAATTGAAGAATAAAAACCATGTGATCATCTCAATAGATGCAGAAAAAGCTTTTGACAAAATTCAACACCCATTTATGACAAAAATTCTCCAGAAAGTGGGCATAGAGGGAACCTACTTCAACATAATAAAGTCCATATAAGACAAACCCACAGAAAATATCATTCTCAATGGTAAAAAACTGAAAGCATTTTCTCTAAGATCAGGAACAAGACAAGGATGTCCACTCTCACCAGTATTATTCAACACAGTTTTGGAAGTCCTAGCCATGGCAATCAGAGTAGAAAAAGAAATAAAAGGAATACAAATCGGAAAAGAAGAAGTAAAACTGTCACTCTTTGCAGATGACATGATACGATACACAGAGGATCCTAAAGATGCCACCAGAAAACTACTAGAGCTAATCAATGAATTTGGTAAAGTTGCAGGATACCAAATTAATGCACAGAGATCTCTTGCATTCCTATACACTAATGATGAAAAATCTGAAAGAGAAATTAAGGAAACACTCCCATTTACCATTACAACAAAAAGAATAAAATACCTAGGAATAAACCCACCTAGGGAGACAAGAGATCTGTATGCAGAAAACTAGAAGACACTGATGAACGAAATTAAAGATGATACCAACAGATGGACAGATATACCATGTTCTTGGATTATTAGAATCAATATTATGAAAATGACTATACTACCCAAAGCAATTTACAGATTCAATGCAATCCCTATCAAATTACCAATGGCTTTTTTTTTTTTACAGAACTAGAACAAAAAATCCTAAAATTTGTATGGAGACACAAAAGACCCCAACTCGCCAAAGCAGTCTTGAGGGAAAAAAACAGAGCTAGAGGTATCAGACTCCTTCTCTTCAGACTATACTACAGAGCTACAGTAATTAAGACAATATGATACTGGCACAAAAACAGAAATAATAGGTCAATGGAACAAGATAGAAAGCCCAGAGATAAACCCATGCACCCATGGTTAACTAATACATGACAAAGAAGGCAAGGATATATAATGGAGAAAAGACAGTCTCTTCAATAAGTGGTGCTGGGAAAACTGGACAGCTACATGTAAAAGAATGAAATTAGAACACTCCTTAACAGCATAAACAAAAATAAATTCAAAATGGATTTGAGACCTAAATGTAAGACTGGACACTATAAATCTCTTAGAGGAAAACATAGGAAGAACACTCTTTGAAATAAATCACAGCAAGATCTTTTTAGATTCACCTCCTAGAGTAATGGAAATAAAAACAAAAATAAACAAATGGGACCTAATGAAACAGCTAAGGAAACCATAAAGAAGAGAAAAAGACAACCCTCAGAATGGGAGAAAATATTTGCAAATGAATCAATGGACAAAGGATTAATCTCCAAAATATATAAACAGCTCATGCAGCTCAATATTAAAAAAAACAACCTAATCCAAAAATGGGCAGAAGACCTACATAGACATTTCCCCAAAGAAGACATACAGATGGCCAAGAAGCACATGATAAGCTGCTCAACATCACTAATTATTGGAAAAATGCAAATCAAAACTACAATGAGGTTATCACCTCACACCAGTTAGAATGGGCATCATCACAAAATCTACAAACAACAAATGCTGGAGAGGGTGTGGAGTAATGGGAACCCTCTTGCACTGTTGGTAGAAATGTAAATTGATACAGCCACTATGGAGAACAGTATGGATGTTCCTTAAAAAACTAAAAACAGAACTACCATAAGACCCAGCAATCCCACTACTGGGTATATACCCAGAGAAAACCATAATTCAAAAAGACACATGCACCCCAATGTTCATTGCAGCACTATTTACAATAGCCAGGTCATGGAAGCAACCTAAATGCCCATCGACAGACGACTGGATAAAGAAGTTGTGGTACATATATACAATGGAATATTACTCAGCCATAAAAAGGAATGAAATTGGGTCATTTGTAGAGACGTGGATGGATCTAGAGTCTGTCATAGAGAGTGAAGTAAGTCAGAAAGAGAAAAACAAATATCGTATATTAACGCACATATGTGGGACCTAGAAAAATGGTAGAGGTGAACTGGTTTGCAGGGCAGAAATTGAGACACAGATGTACAGAACAAATGTATGGACACCAAGGGGGGAAAGTGGTGGTGGTGTGGGGGTGGTGGTGTGATGAATTGGGCGATTGGGATTGACATGTATTCACTGATGTGTATAAAATTGATGACTAATAAGAACATGCAGTATAAAAAAAATAAAATTCAAACATTAAAAAATAAAAATCTGAAATGATCAGTCACTTCTCTGTGATTCTATATGACTTCCATGTTAATACACTTAATTTTTCATATTTAATAATTTGAAAATCTCCCTTCTTCTGCTAGATTGTTTGTTTCATGTGTTTTATGTGTATGTAGAGCCTGCTATATAAAGCTTAACAGGTATTTAATAAACAAATAACAATGTAACCACCCTAAATTTATAAAATATATGTGGCTCTAAAGTAATGTTTTATACTTGAAATTTATCTCACATGCTAATAATTTCTCAAAGTTATCTAATATTTATTTAATAAAACATAATAGCTCCATGTTACTTTTTCCTTTACTGACTCTTGTGCTTGTTAAGCACTGTAATCTTTATGGAAGGTTTAAGGCTTTCTCTTTTATTCACCTCATTCTATCCACCTGGAAGATGAGTTATCTTCTATAGGTAAATGACAAATGACATTATCCAGGAGGATGGGATTCCTAGCGAAATAAGTGAGTGATTAAAAAATATAAACAGATTGGTAGCTCTTCTTATGGCTCAGTGACACATCTTTCTTTCTATTCTTATTCTTGAATCCTTTCTAAGTCGGATCACTCTTTGCTTAATAGTCTATGCAATAGGGACTTCCCTGGTGGCACAGTGGTTAAGAATCCGCCTGCCAATGCAGGGGACACAGGTTCGAGCCCTGGTCCGGGAAGATCCCACATGCCGTGGAGCAACTAAGCCCGTGTGCCACAACTACTGAGCCTGTGAGCCACAACTTCTGAGCTCACATGCCACAACTACTGAAGCCCACGTGCCTAGAGCCCCTGTTCTGCAACAAGAGAAGCCACCACAATGAGAAGCCCGCTCACCACAACGAAGAGTAGCCACCTCTCGCCACAATTAGAGAAAGCCCGTGCACAGCTACGAAGACCCAGTGCAGCCAAAAATAAAAATAAATAAATAAGTAAATAAATTTATGAAAAAAAATCATGGAGGAACTGAATGGCAGCTATCTTTGACATGCTTCTTTTATCTTTGGGGGAAAAATGAGTTTTTCCATTGTTATTTAAAAAAAATTAGAACTAGACAGTTGGCAGGTGTAGGGGAAGGTGAGTGATTGGTGTGAGTTGAGAGTCATGTTGTGCGAAAACCGTACCACCTTTTAAACACCAGGGCCATTGTGAGCTGGGGCATCTGCTCCAGTTTTGAGGAACACGGGGTGGGAGGAGGAGTAGCGGCACTGAGGAGAGGAAAGGGGGAAAAATTAGTCTGTATTAATCTTCTACATCAACTCAATAGGAATTTGAGGACTGACATAAGGATGTAGTCTAGATTTTTGTATAGAACCAAATGACTCTTCCCACCTTATAGTTAATTCAGGTTATTTTATTACAGAGGACATATGGACAGTCTTATTTAAAGACAATCTTATTTAAAACTTCTCGTTTGCATTTCTATAGTGCAGCAATTGCAACACTAAAAATTCATTTCTCAGAGGGCCTTGAAACTTATATCTAATTTAAATTCTATCAAAGCAATTCCTTCACTAGAGACTTGAATTAGAACTGAGCTCATTGGGCTTCCCTGGTGGCGCAGTGGTTGAGAGTCCGCCTGCAGATGCAGGGGACACGGGTTCGTGCCCCGGTCTGGGAAGATCCCACATGCCGCGGAGCGGCTGGGTCTGTGAGCCATGGCCGCTGAGCCTGCGCGTCCGGAGCCTGTGCTCCGCAACAAGAGAGGCCACAGCAGTGAGAGGCCCGCGTACCGTAAAAAAAAACAAACAAAAAAAACCCTGAGCTTATTTTGGAGAGAGATGGGATGAAATAAATATATCCATTATGCTGGTCAGCCAAGAAAGAAAAGGCAGGATTCTAGAGCTAGATGCTGAAGAAGCAAGTTCCTAAGTCCTGGCAATTTTTTTGGTCTTAGCAGGAGTAACAGCTTCTTTGGCATCCTGGTTGATACTGACACTGGGAATCATTTCTGGAAATCCAGGCTAGCATCTCTCTCTTCAGATCTCCCAGCAATACAGTAAATATATTTTATGATATTTATTACATCCCTTTACCATAAAACTAGGTAGAGCGTATTTTATTCTCTGCAACTAAAAGCTGGTCTGTACCTCGAGCATTATAAGAGAACACATAATTGTGTGAGCTTACAGTCACATTGAGATAAACAATATAAATAGCATGCCTTCTCCTTGTGTATCCATCCACACATCTTTCTTGAGGATCTGGTTCTTGCAGCAAGGATTGAGGGGCCAGACACAGTAAACCAAAAAAAAAAAAAAAATATCCTCCGTTTGTTGTTTTGTAGCTTGTTTGTATAAGGTTTTAAGGCACACCATCAAAGCCTAGGGCACGGTTTCTAGTTTTTGCTTTTGCGGCTCACATAGTAAAGTATATCATTCCTAGTAAATGTGCATTTACTCGCATTTCTATGGAGTGTGGGCTCCCCTTTACAGAATTTCAAAAAAGACAATCCCTTTCCTATTCTACTAACAAATCTAAAATAGCTTGGAAAATTTGAATCTGGTATTTTTAAATTAGTCAATTCGTTAACATAGTATTTCCAGGAATTAAATCATACGCTAACATCACATTTACTATAGTAAATTTGAAAGAACTATATAATAAACTATTATCAGAAGCATAAAGTTCTAACAATGTTTTTAGAAATTATATTATAAGCTAATATTACATACTACATTATTCTAAGTGTTTTCATTTTTAGCTCTGCCAAAACTTTTTGTAGTAAACAACCTATCTGGCTTGTCTACCCACTTGGAGATGCTCAGAGTTGACACAATATGATATAACTGTCCAAATCAAGAAAAGGAAAATTTGGTCTTTAAGCACAAAGTAAATCTCATAACAGTATCTGTTTCTGAGCTCATTACTGCTGACTGAGTGTTTGAATCATTTATGATTCTAACATGCCTTGCACTTTTATTTCAGCTGCCTGTACAGCTGACCATGTAGAAGAATAATTAAAGATTAAACTGTCATAAACCAGACCTTTACAGAAATGCTTTACACAAACAGCATAAACAGTAACAATAGCTCTGTATAATTTTTAGCACTAATATCAACACTATCAAAATTATCACCCAGTTTTGTTTTGAACTGTGAAGCTATGTACAGACTCACTATCTGGTATCAAATTCCTTCCTGGATTCTTTGGGAGAAATAACTGAGTTGAGCATGGACAGGATAAACCCTGCATGAATGTGACCAGTTAATCACAGCCCTCTGACATTTTTTCTGTTTGATGGTGACCAGTCCCCTTGGACACATTATAGGAACTTAAACTGCTATGAAATAATTTACCTTTGAGTTACACTTCTTAAGTGGCCAATCCTACTGTCTGGTAATTCTATCAACAACATTCCCCTTATGCTTCTAAGTTCAGCTTTTAAACTTGCTGTTATTTTTCTATTGTTTGACATGCTCTACGGAACACTGCTTGTCTATAGGGACCCCCTTCTAAGAAACAAAAGATTAAGAAAGGGAAGATTTGGGGGGTTATTTTGGTAGACATAAGCATGGATTATACACTGATTTTAGCTTAACTATCAATGTGATATCAGTAGAACCTACCTGAGTCATTCTCCTGTATCAATCTTTCTTGAGACTTAAAAATCAGGTCTATTGAAGTTTTATAAGGTATGTATTTCATGGAAAACCTGTAACAGAATGGTTTGGGCCTGGAAAAGTAATGTGAAAAACTTTTCAATTTTTGTAGTTGAAAGGACTTAAAAGAGCATTTCAATGGCTCAGTTCTTTCATAGACAAATGCCAGTGAGATAGTATAAATGATGTATTTACAGGCTTGTTATTAGTCTGGGCTGAACCAGTATTCTAGTCTATAGCCAATGGGCTCTACTTGATATATCCACCAAATCTAAATGTACTTTAGTCACTTTCTCTATAATATAAATATTTCAAACTACTTACAAACTATTATAACAACACATTCTTCAATGGACAAAAAGATAATTTGGCAATTAAGTTCAGTGATATTACTCTTTGTTCCTTTAGAAGTGTTGCTTCAAGTCAATTTACCAAAATTTCATTTTATTACTGTTCAGAAAAGAATCATTGGCACATTTACATTTATAAAAAAGAGCTCTCCAAATTACCAATTCTATCATATTAGAGACTGTTTCCATACATAAAAGTCTGTTTTACAATTTGTAAAACTTCCAAATGGCTATTTCATATGTCATAAAATATTTTTACTGAAATAGCTATAGAGTAATATTTTCCCTGAATTTAAGAATTCTGGTAATAGACTGAAATGAAATTCAAAATAATCTAAAGCAATATGTTCTAGTCTGCCCTTATTCTCCAACAGCATCAAATAAAAATATAAATTACTAAGATATTCTTTCAAGTATAATACATGAACTTGCATATAAAGCAATTCTATATTCAATACTCTATAAAGCATAATTTGCAATTATTTATCTTTAAAGCTAAATTTGAAAACCAAAAATATTTTAAAAGTTCTTAAATAAAGATAACTTTATTTCTGTTTATTCACACTGTAAAGTCATAGATATACTTACAAGACTTATTTCATATTTTTAAGCCTGAGATGTAAAGGTTTTCTTACCAGATTCACTGTTTTCCTCCACGAATATACTTACAGAGTCTAAGATAAAATTATTCAATAGACAAGGTCACCAATTTGTGTCAGGAACTATGTATGTGTCTTATTTATTACAACAATTCTATTAGACAAGTACAGTATTTTAATTCCCATTTCACAGAGGAGGAACTGAGGCTTAGAAAGATAAACTCTCTGGTGTCACAGTCCTACCATTTAATATTCAAATTGATATTAGTCTCACTCCAACACATGTGCACTTTTCACTAGACACTTTTGCCTTTCCATCATTAAATTCAAAGAGGATTTAAAAATAGTAATACCTAAATATAATAGATATTGACATTGCCTAAGATATCCAATAAAAAAAGAGTGATAAAAGAATTATGGTAAATTGAAGAAACATATTAGTTAGCAGCCATCAAAAATAAAGATCTAATGATATGAGGTTCAGAACTAACTTCAAAATAATTATGACAGATGAGTAGGCAGAAATATAGAGAAAACAAGCTTAGTCACATATTTGATTAACTGCTGAAGCTGGGTAATGAGTACAATAAGCTCATTAAAATAATCTGGTTTTTTTGGTATAGGTTTTCAAGTCCCTATATTTTGAAAACAGCTTGACTAAAACAGGATTACCAAGAATACTTAATGACACAGGAGAAATCCATAATATATTCTTAAGTAAAGGAGAAATAGTTAAAAATTATGGTTGGCTTACCCTTTTTGAATCTATCTCTGGAAAGAAACATACCAAAATGCTACAGACAAAAATGTTCTTCATCTGTAGTAAAATGTTACAGAGTATTTATTGTTTTTCTATTTTTATATTCCTTGTAAGTATTACCCTGAGTATGCATTGTTGCTTCTTTACTTGGAAAAATAAACATGGTTAAAAGCACTAACTGTAGGCATTTTACTTCAAAGTTCTTTAAAAAAATGAAAATGGAAGTAAATTGAGTAAAATACTAAATTCCCATAGATAATCTTATTAACAAATAAGAAACAACTATTTTATAATTCTCTTATATTCAAAATAGTAAGTTGGTTTGAAACTTAAATGTTATGCTCAAATTAATTTGCCATAAATTTTGAGTGTGTATGTTTAGCATACAATAGTCAAATTTAACTACTTTAATCTTTTTTTCTGAGTACAAATAAACTTTTTCAAATGGCATTAAAAATAAAATACCTTTAAACATAATATACTGATTTATGAGAGGTTCAAAAACCTAGGGAAAAATTTCCATTGATTTTAGAGAAAAGATACACGAAGATTACCCAACAATACTGTGTGAATATATATTCTTTGTGTACTTGAATTTCTCTATTTAAAAAGTGATGTTATTTTAAAGAGAAACAAGTCATTTTGTTCTGGTAAAGTTACCAGTTAAAATAATGTGCTTATGATATTAAAAAAACACTATTTTAATAATAATCTATGCATTTGTATTCAGGGAGAATTTATAACTTTTCCTGTTTACTTTTAGTTAACCAAAAGGCTAAAAAAAAAATAAAGGAAGGAACTGTCATTAATGGTCTCTGTAAGTTGACTGCTATTATTGGCCATTTTTCCTCCTCTGATTTAAATCTTCTCAATCTCTTGTGTGGCTCATATCAAGCTTCCTTATACTCCATTTCTCCTTTGTACTGTATTCCCTAATAACTGATGCTTTCATAGTCCTATGATTCTGAGGGACCACTCTAGGCAATTTTTTCCAGTATAAGTGGGCCTTTTTTCAATGTCCCCTTAAAAATCTGCATAATTTCCATGGTCCATATTCTTTATATTAAAAGTTATAAAAACTACATTTATTTTATCTTTTATCTAATACCTGGGCAGAATTGGTGTCTCTTCCCACTCTTTGCTGTGAAATACTTAAACACAAGATAATATGTCTTCCTGTTTGTTT
Source organism: Phocoena sinus (assembly GCF_008692025.1). Taxonomy (NCBI): domain Eukaryota; kingdom Metazoa; phylum Chordata; class Mammalia; order Artiodactyla; family Phocoenidae; genus Phocoena; species Phocoena sinus. The sequence continues at coordinate 57,912,386 of NC_045780.1, read as the reverse complement.
TCAAAGATATTAGAAATTATTGAACATATCAAAGGAATTACAAAACATTTGTCAAAAGATGAATAAAAGAACATCTAAACAACTTGAATGACTGATGCATAAATGTGTATTCAAGTGTTACCCTCTCTCTGAAATTGGACAAGCCATTTTTTTAAGTAGTGTGATAAAGTAGAAAATAAAATTATATCCTAATTGAGAATTTCATATGAATATGAACCTTGAGAGGATGCACAATTCCTTTGAACTGAAAAATATGCTAGGTTTTGCTAGGATGGCTACAGTAGGGAAAAAGAAATATCTGGTTGACCATCTTCCAGACTCTGCCCAAATGATACTGTGGATGAGAAGGATGGTTGTTGCCAAGATTCATTTCAGAAATTATAGATAGTTCCTTCTCCCCACCCCCATCTCCACCCTAAAAAATGTATTAAGAGCTTTCTTAGAGAATTAATTCTATAGACAGAGTATCATATTATTTCAACATGTACTCTATTTTCCTGGACATGAGACTTTAGGGGATATATGTTTCTGCAGATGTGTACCCTCTTCCAAATAGGCACGATTGAAAAATCAGAGGCATTTATATTTTTAAGCATCAGGAGCAAAGGAAACCATAAACAAGACGGAAAGACAACCCTCAGAATGGGAGAAAATATTTGCAAATGAAGCAACTGACAAAGGATTAATCTCCAAAATTTACAAGCAACTCATGCAGCTCAATATTAAAAAAAACAAACAACCCAATCCAAAACTGGGCAGAAAACCTAAATAGACATTTCTCCAAAGAAGATATACAGACTGCCAACAATCACATGAAAAGATGCTCAACATCACTAGAGAAATGCAAATCAAAACCAAAATGAGGTATCACCTCACACTGGTCAGAATAGCCATCATCAAAAAGTCTAGAAACAATAAATGCTGGAGAGGGTGTGGAGAAAAGGGAACCCTCTTACACTGTTGGTGGGAATGTAAACTGATACAGACACTATGGAGAACAGTATGGAGGTTCCTTAAAAAAATAAAAATAGAACTACCATATGACACAGCAATCCCACTACTGGGCATATACCCTGAGAAAACCATAATTCAAAAAGAGTCATGTACCACCATGTTCATTGCAGCACTGTTTACAATTGCCAGGACATGGAAGCAACCTAAGTGTCCATCGACAGATGAATGGATAAAGAAGATGTGGCACATGTATACAATGGAATATTACCCAGTCATAAAAAGAAACAAACTTGAGTTATTTGTAGTGAGGTGGATGGACCTTCAGTCTGTCATACAGAGTGAAATAAGTCAGAAAGAGATAAACAAATACCGTATGCTAACACATATATATGGAATCTAAAAAAAAAACAAAGAAAAAAAATGTTCTGAAGAACCTAGGGGCAGGACAGGAATAAAGACACAGATGTAGAGAATGGACTTGAGGACATGGGGAGGGGGAAGGGTAAGCTGGGATGAAGTGAGAAAGTGGCATGGACTTACATATACTACCAAATGTAGACTAGATAGCTAGTGGGAAGCAGCTGCATAGCACAGGTAGATCAGCTCAGTGCTTTATGACCACCTAGAATGGTGGGATAGGAAGGGTGGGAGGGAGATGCAAGAGGGAGGGGATATGGGGATATATGTATATGTACAGTTGATTCACTCTGTTATAAAGCGGAAACTAACACACCATTGTAAAGCAATTATACTCCAATAAAGATGTTAAAAAAAGAAAGCATCAGGCCTTCAACATTTTTATTTGTAAAAGGAGAGTGTTGGCCTATGGAAACTGAAAGATTCCTTTTCAGCAATAAAATTCATACCTTCAGTCATTTAAGACTGAGGAAAAGAAAACTTCTACCAATAAGCTCCTCTATTTTCTTTATATAGTTCAAAATATTAAAACTATTGACTAAAGCATCCCTATTGCTTTGATATTCCCATTTGAGGCTATTTAAGCAAGAAATTAAATATTTCCTTACAAATGCGCATGTTTCCCTTTATATTAAAAATTTTAAAGAAAATATATAAGATGATGAAAAATAGATATCTTCATATAGAGAAAACTTGATATTTGAATGTAAAATCTGATCTAAATGATTTGCGTTAGTTAAGAGTTGTGGAACATAGTTCTATTTTTGGTTTGGAAAGTAATATATTCTGGTTTTGCAACAAATTTGACTTTGTGCCTATGTTTTAATAGGTTATTACTAAATTAATTAACTTCCATAATTAATTGATAAAGATAAGACATTTAGAGGTATTTGAAATATTATAAGAAGCCCAACACATCTGCAACTCAGTTTTTTAATCTGGCCTGTTTGACACTGTGAAACAAAGGCAAAGTAAAGAAAAGAACACTTTGTCTTTATTGTTGTGGTTGTACTTTTCAAACAACTCTCAATAGGTAAAAGCACCATTCAAGAATTGACTTTGTTTTTTATTTAAATTCAAAAAGGATGAGTGATATCTTCCAATTAAAAAACATTATTTTTACATAGTGTATCACACATGTAGATGTCCTGTTAGTAATTTCTTTAAAGTTGTCATGGAAATTAAAAATTGCTGATATAACAAAGTTTTTTTTTTTTTTTTTAATATTTACCTTACAACAAAGTTTGCTTCATCTGAATTTTCTTTCCAGAGTCCGATTCGCTGACACTTTGCTTTAATGCCTTGCAACCACTCAACAATTTTGGAATTGATGTTAAATAATTTGGAATTGATGTTACTTCAGTATGTATGGTATGATTTTATTACTTGGTATAATGTATGATTTTATGGCTTGGTATAAGCATGCCAATTTATATTCATATTTGTAACTAATTTCTTTTATTGCTCAGTCTAATTTTTTTTAAAAAGGCAGGAACTAATAATAATATTCTCATTCTCCCTTGTAGAAGCAAATTAAGTGTGACTTCTTAGAAGCACAATTAGACAGAAATCAAAGTTATTTGCTTAACCAAAGGTCCAGTTATGTTAAAATTATTTAATATACTAATAGTTTTATTGACTGTCCAAATTTCATCTCATAATTGATATTTTAGGAAATTATTTCAGTTTACAAAATTAGGGTAATGGCAGTCAAAAATTTGAAAAGAATGAAAAATGTAGGTATAAGGAGAAATTATTTCAGTGTACTGAAAATTTGAATTTATTGCCTTTGGTAAGAAACTGCTGAGCCAGAGAGATAGACCTTAGCTATACAGCAGAATTTGACCTAAAATATTCCTCATTTGGCTTTTATAGGTCAGAATTTCATACTTGAAAAAAAGAAAAAAACAACTTTCCTGTATTCAGTTTTAAAGCAAAATTATATTTAGCACCGATAGCAAATAGCTGAACAAACACAATTTCCTGAAATTCAAACATTAAATGAGACAGATAGTAGGAATTTCATTTTCTACAAGTTGTAATAACAGTAGAGGAGTAATGTCTGGCAGATGTTGCTTGATGAAATTACAGTACCTTTGAATGAAATACTTAACACAAATTCATCTCATTCCAGCAGCCAGAGTAAGGAGGACTGGATTAAAATTCACTGCTTCTTATTAGCTGTTGATTCGCATACAAGTAAATAAACTGTAGTTTTGCCTTCTCAGGAAAGTTCTGTAAACATGATTTTGAGAAACTTGAGTTTTCTTTCTCAATAAAATTCTCGGGGCTGAGGAAGTACATATCTTTTTTTATTGAAGGATCTCATTGATAAAAGATTCCTTTTTCCCTGAAGAACAGAAGGAGATAAACCTTTATGAACAGTTGCTATGTGTTGGACACTTGACTATTTTCCTTGTGGAGAGATAGAATGTTGTTATGGTTATTGGCTCTGGCAGTGCTGTCCACTAAAACTTTCAGAGGAAAAAGAAAAACTCAGAAAGTTTGTAATTGTAGCAGTCACTAGCCACATGTGCTATGGAGTACTTGGAATGTGAGTAGTTTGACTAATAAATTGAATAATTTTATTTAATTTTCATTAAATTTATATACTCACATGTGCTAGTGTCCACATATTGGACAGCACAGCTATAGAGCCATACTCAATCTCCATGTGTCTTTCATGTGTTACTTAACTTCTGTAGGTCTCCATTTTCTTACCTATAAAATAGGGATAATATGTATACTACTTCTCCGGGTGACTGTACAGATTAAATGAGTTTTTGAATGATGTGGACACATAGAAGTCACTAAATAAGTTTCCTATAAATAAATTCTCAAAAGAGACTATTACCTAGGCACCATTGTTCACATTTCACAGAAAAGGAAGCTGTGAGAAAGATATATTGCTTCACTTTCCAAGGGTCACAGATCCTACAAGTATTGGGACTTGAGTCTGCACGCAAGTAGAATGACTCATTAATTATTCTATAGTTTTTCCACATGGACTGACTCATCTGCCAATAATGATGGATGTTACTACTTTTATCATCTTTAGTGAACTCCACTCTTTTTTTCTCTGTGCATAATGGAATCCATGGATGTAATTATCAGGGAAGATAGCTTTCCATCTTCCAATATCTGTGGGAAGAGTAAAAGCCTAACTTCCTTGAGTACCATGCTCTAAGATGTAAAACTATCTCCTGTCATGAAGACAAGAAAGAATTTACTTTTCCTTTGGGTAAAGCCAGTTAGCAAACACATATGGTCTACAGTCACCCCGCTCCAGCTCTTAAACTCTCCCACAGAGCTGAGTATCCAACTTGGTCTGTGCTTTCTCCCCTAATGCTGGAAATAGTACTGCAATAAAATCAATGTCTGTTTGCTCGTATTTTCTGTTCTGATAGCCTTTAACATAAAAATGCATGAATTTTACAACAAAGTATCAATCTTTAAAGTACTGCATAATGTAAAGGATTAATTTAGATAGTGGGATTACATAATGCAGCAAACATTCGAAATTTTCTTTTAACCCTCTTATTTCATTCTTTCCATAAGAAGTTTTATAGGCTTCACTGCATGGCTTGCGGGAATCTTAGTTCCCTGACCAAGGATTGAACTCACGCCCTTGGTAGTGAAAGCACAGAGTACTAACCACTGGACCACCAGGGAATTCCCACAAGATGTCCTTTATAGTAGCTACTAAAACCATCTTGTCTCATTTTTCTTTTTTACCACAAACCATTCTTTTAAAAATCAGCCACACTGGGTTTGAATTATCTCCCTCAATTTATCTGGAACAACTTTCAGTTAAGCATATCCTACTCTTCAATCCAAAAGCTAAACAAACTTAATAATTACTGTTAGCATTCCCTGGCAAATAATTTTAATATGATAATTACTGTAATGTCATAAAACACTTATGATTCACATAACAAAACAAATAAGCTTGGGCATGTTCCAATAAAGCTTTATTTACAAAAACAGGAGACCAACAGGATTTGACCCATGGCATATAGTTTGCAAATCCCTGCTCCAGACCCTATCAACTTTTACTAGACAATGCAATAATAAAAATCTTATTGATTTCCCTGCCTCCATACTTGATTTATACCACTTCTTAATAAATAAAAAATGTATTTCAGCAGTTAGAGCTGTTTAATTATGAAACTGACTTCCATCAAACATAGTGACTTTGTTAACATCAGTGTGTTTAGACATACTTGGTGTGGATACTTCAGTTGGAACTTGAGAATGGGGTGAGTCTTTTCAAAGATTCGGTTAACTTCTACCAGTTTTAAATAAGGATTCAATGAAATCTTGTGTGGCTTCCCAGACGGCCTGGGGAAGGAGTTAAAATTAAATGAACACATTTTTAAGACCTCTAAAATGAAATTATTAAAATCATCTCTAAAGGATTTAGTTCTGAGTTTTGAATTTAATCATATGAAACATTTTCAAAGATATATATTGCAGTTTTTATGCCTATAGCAAATCAAATTTATTGAAAGAATAAAATAATACTCAATTGTGTGTGACCTATTAAACTAGGGAATAAGATCATTGAAATATTAAAAATAAAAACAAGTCAATTCTAGAGACCTGTGCAAGCAGGAGATTTAAAAATATAGCACAAGACCAAGCAGTGGATATGGAGATAATGTTAGAAGTGTACATGCCTTAAAACGTCTCAAAATAGTATAAATTAATAAATGTAACAGGGCATAGAAAACAGGGCATAATGGTCACAAATGTTTATCTTTGCTCAGTCCAATAAGAAAACAAAGAAAAACATTTTTTTTAATAAATGAATACACTATAGGCTATTGAAATTAACTTAACATAAAGCTAAATTTCTAAACCTGGAGTAAAAGAAGTTAACAAGAGGCAAATAACGTCCTTTTTAGAACCTCTCCTCATAAAGTCTCAGTAACTGGAGACACAGGACCTTTCACACATGTGTGAATGGAGAGTGCTGCCAACAGGGATAACTGGTGCTAAGCCTTTAAAAGAGCCCAGATGTGTCTTTGCACACATCTTACCTCAGGCCACAAGTTCTTACCTTCCCAGTCTAACACTGGAGACTTATGGTTTAGAGCTTGAAACAAACAGATTTGGGGCACCAGGCCCAGTTGAGGGCCATGGTAAGTCACCTTTTTGAAAGGCAATTAATTCGAGATAGGACCATTGTCCCCCTACTTCTCCCAGGTGCGGACAACCACCACCAGGATTATACCTTCCAGAATGGTAATTAGAAGATTATTACCTGGAGAAATGACCACCCAAAAAGATGATCTACAAATACGAACATCTGCAGATCCCTCACAGAAATATCAGTGTGCCTGCGCATTAATCATTTATAAAAACCCACTAATCGACAGCCCTGTAAAGACATAAGAGCTTTATTTCAACTTCTGATGTCTTACTCCTATGTAGTAACATACCAATTGTCACCAATTATTTGAGGAAACCCTCCAACATAAATAATGAATCTGAAAACAAATAAGCCTAAAAAAGGAACTTGTACAGAATAGTATCAATGCAGAGAGTTAAATGTCAAACTAAGTTGAAGTTGAAGAAGTACTCCTGACAGAAGAACCCAAAGACAAAGAAAGGAATGGAGAAATGAAGATGATTTTAAATTAAAATTAAGAAGTATAAAATCTAAATGATATTAATTTCACAAAGAACAGATATAAGGGAGGGGAGCAAAAAATTCATCAAACTAAAAGGAAATAGGTTTCAGAGTCCCTACTGAGTGTTTAGCAATAGAAACAAAAGTGGTCACTCACTAGGGTATATTACTGTGAAATTTCAGGTCACTGAAAATAAAGAAAAAAACCAAAAAGTCTTGGGCACGGGGAAGGAGGTGAATAATGTACAAAGAATCTGGAATAATAATGCTTCTTAACCAGACACCTGAGAAATTAGAAAGAATGGACCACTGCCCTCAAAATTCTGAAGAAATATGATATTTAATATTGAAATCTAAATTATCAATTAAGATGACATCAATTTATCTAAATTATCAGTGTAGGCTAAATGATCAATTAAGAGGGAAGGCAGAGAAAAACACTAATTAGCTAATTCCTCAAATTTTAATATCCTTTTCCTACTGTCTCAGAAAATTACAAGAAAAAAATGTGATTAACAAAAAGTGCTTCAAGTTAAAACAAAATTGATGTATGAAATACCTTTCTGGTGTTGGGATTCAGTCCTTCAGTGCCAGTATCTCAAATCTGAAAATATAATTAGTTCTGGGAAAACTAGTCAATAAAAAAATGCTGGGCTTCCCTGGTGGCGCAGTGGTTGAGAGTCCGCCTGCCAATGCAGGGGACACTGGTTCGTGCCCCTGTCTGGGAAGATCCTACATGCTGCGGAGCGGCTGGGCCCGTGAGCCATGGCCGCTGAGCCTGTGCGTCCGGAGCCTGTGCTCCACAACGGGAGAGGCCACAACAGTGAGAGGCCCGCATACAGCACAAAAAAAAAAAAAAAAAAAAAAAAATGCGCACTATACGAAAGGATTCAAGGCTATATTCTAATATTGGAACAATATTAAAAATAGGAGTTGTCAAAAATGTGTTTTATTTTTGCCTTTGTTCTCCTCAGGTGTTCTGGTTCCAAAATCAATGACTTGCCTAAGAACCTATTCTAGTTTGACCTGCACCCCACACTCAAGTGCCTGGCAATCATGAATACATGACTGCCACTGTAAGCATTTGAGGTTGCATTTTTGCCCCCAGAATGTAATTCTAGAGTGAGACTTAACAAATCCTTGAACAAAGAAGCTATCTCAGATTTTTGCACACATTTGGTGTCCAGTAAATATATTCTGGAAGAGTATTTATTTTAGGTAGTTTGATTTTATATGGATATCTTTGACTCATTTCATCCATTGTAGAAATATTAAAAATATTAAGAATATATTTATAATTATGTGTGTAAACCCTATGATATTAAATAAAATTAATATATGTGCATGCTCTTTTATTATAACTATTACACAAATGTAAAACTGCCTTCAGAAAAGCACGTTAACTAGAATAGTTGCAAATTTAGTTGATGAAATTCACAGATTCTGTACCATATTAATTTTTCAACACCTAAGGTATCCTGTAATCTTTCTTATATCAGAGAGTCAGTAAATTGTCATTATGGAGTTATTTTAAATCAAAAGTTGTATCAATGAAATTGTTCCTGTTTCAGGACACTGGAGAAAAAAATAAACTAGCTTTTTTCAGAATGGTTGGTGAAATAGAAGTTGCTTTTAAAGGTTAAAATTTTTAAAGTACAAACGAAAAAGGATTTGTTATAATAATATTTGAAATGGCTGAGTAATATTTCATTGTATATATGTACCACATCTTCTTTATCCAGTCATCTGTTGATGGACATTTAGGTTGCTTCCATGCCTTGGCTATTGTAAACAGCGATGCAATGAACATCAGGGTGCATGTATCCTTTTGAACCATGTTTTTCTCTGTATCCTCAACCATTAAAAAGAATGAAATAATGCCATTTGCAGCAACATGGATGGACCTAGAGATTATCATACTGAGTGAAGTAGGTCAGAGAAAGACAAATATCATATGACATCGCTTATCTAGAATCTAAAAAAATGATACAAACGAATTTATTTACAAAACAGAAACAGACTCACAGAGAATGAACTCATGGTTACCAGCGGGGAAGCATGCAGGGGAGGGACAGATTAGGAGTTTGGGATGGACATGTACACACTGCTATATTTAAAATAGATAACAAATAAGGACCTACTGTATAGCATAGGGAATTCTGCTGAATACTCTGTAATAACCTAAATAGCAAAAGAATTTGGAAAACAGATGCATGTATATCTATAACTGAATCACTTCGCTGTACACCTAACTAACAACGTTGTTACTCAACTATACTCCAATATAAAATATTTTTTAAAATAAATAAATAAAAAGCAAAAAAAAAGAATAATTTTTGAAATTAGTCAGAAAGAGAGAAGGCTATCAGAAAGTGAATTTTAAAATGGTTTTAAACCTCACCATTGGTTCTCAGATATTTTCATTTCTTTATAGATAGCTTGAACCAATTTATTAAATCTTGATATATAAAATCTAGATTAAATTGCCACTAAAAGCATGTATTATATACTTTGCTTAAACATAGCATTCCTATAAATACAGGGATTTGTAAAGTCTTAAACATTGCTTTACTGAATACTAATGACTTGAAAGATAGGTTTTTATATTAATGTGATACAAGTGTATTAGTGAGTGGAGAAGAGTTCAACAGAGTTTGCAGCATCAGAAGTCAGAATAAAGGAAATACTTCAGATATTTGTCCTTTTCCTAATAATATAATATTATAACCCACAGTGGGGTAGGGACTTGGATGCAATGTTCCCTGTATTAATAGGGATATAATAAAACAAGCACACATTAAGCCATCTTTAGACATTGATGATGATACAGAAGACTGCAATTGCCTTTTGCAATAAAGACATATCTACCAATTATGCTTATGCATATATACCAATTATACACACTGAAATTTTATTTTCTGAGGTTTCAAAGTTACTTTTTAAAAAAAAGATCATGCTGCTCTATTTGATCCTAAAACTTACAATTTAAAAAATAATTTAGTCCTTTACTTAATATACAGAAAACTGTTTTTCTCTCTTTTTAAACTTAATATCCTTAGATTATCAAAACACATTTTCTTGAATTGTTCTCACGTCTAATATAAGTGATTTTAAAGTATGAAAGAGTGGGTGTAATTTAAACTTCTAAAAATTCTACCTTGAAATGTATATCACTTTGTTTTTGTTTACATGCTGACATGTTTTCCCGTTTTAAAAATAGGACAACCAGGGGCTTCCCTGGTGGCGCAGTGATTGAGAGTCCGCCTGCCGATGCAGGGGACACGGGTTCGTGCCCCGGTCCGGGAGGATCCCACATGCCGCGGAGCGGCTGGGCCCGTGAGCCATAGCCGCTGAGCCTGCGCATCCGGAGCCCGTGCTCCGCAACGGGAGAGGCCACAACAGTGAGAGGTCCGCGTACCGCAAAAAAATAAAAATAAAAAATAAAAATAGGACAACCAGTAAAATAACAATACTGATGAATAGTTATGTTATAAATACATACAAACTATACTGTGTCTTACTGAGATACTTTAAACTAGTCTGTTTTAAATGCAAAAGAAGGAAAAAAATAAATTGGGAGCTGGGGAAACCATGAATGATTGAAAGTTAGATGGAAGAAACCTTAGTATTTGCTTACTAGTATTTCTCATCCATTCTTGTCCATCCCCCACTCCAGTGCATCTTCACTCTTTCTTCTTTATATTCCAACAGCAAAGAGAAGTTTAATTATCTTTACTTTCTATAATTTATTCCTATAGTTTATTGTGAAAACTTAGGTAGTCTAAACATGCTTTTTTAAGCAATAACTCACTGACCACTGAGGGCTAGTGTTCTCTCTCCACTCCCTCTGTCTCTGACTCTGTCTCTCTGTATTGATAACATTTTTGGCACTAATGATACTAACAATTGAGATTTCACCTTTTTGTGCATTTGTGAAGTTTTTTTTTTTTTTTTTTTGCATTTGTGAAGTTTTAATTACAATTCTTAATAGCATCAAATACACAAGTGAGACTACATCCCAAACTCTTAATTTCCAGTTCAGAGCTCATTATTGCTGCTGCTATGTTACTTCCCATTAACTTGGTGGGGCTGTAGGGGTCAAGGGTCATCACTTTTAATTAAAAGAATATGCAATTTTAAGCATAGTTAAGTCAGTGTTGGTCCTTACTAATTTTTTTTCCTTCAGGAAGGGAAATCAAACTGACGTGTATAATTAATAGCCTCAATCTAATATAGAATGTTCATATTGTCTAACCCCGCTCCACTTTTCTTTAACAACATTAAGGTATCACCTTGCTTCAAATTGGAGGGCATGGACCCTGTATCAGTTTAGCTTGGTACTCCTTAGATGTTTTTATGCTCAATTCTGAATCAATAGTTATTCTTTACTTATAATATTTTCTTTCTTAAACTAAAGGGCAGTATAATGTCATTTATTTTATTGTAATTCACGTATATTCTACATATATTATTTTGTATTTAACACATATCATATGCTTAAAAATAAAACAGAGTGTGCAATTTGTTTCCTCAGTTTTAACCATTTATCTCTGGCCATGCAAACACTGGTCCTAGCAAACATAATTCAAAGTGAGAATAAAATGAAATTATAAGATCTTTATCAAACACCTGTTGGAGACAAATATTAATATGGTTTGGTAAAATTACTTCATTATAGAGACAGAAAATACAAATGAGGAGTGAGGAGAAGACCGTGGTTTGAATGGAAATTAGGTACCATGCAGATATGTTCAGGTTTTCTCTCGGCTCGTCCATCAGCCTGGAGGTCAGTGTTAGGGGCTCCCTCTTACACAGAAGAAAATGAGTCCAGCTTTATCTGATATTTGCATTTCAAGCAACAAAAAATAACCAGCTCATGACACATGCCAAAGAAGAGTTAATTGAATACCCTAGAGAAGCAACAAAAAACTAGAGAGACTTAGAATGATCTGAGGCAGCTCTGGAGAACGAGGAAGCAAGAAGCACAGAGATCACTTGGTGCCACTTTGTCAGGATGCACCTCACTCAAGAAAACAAGTCCCAGGGAAGGAGACTGGTTCATGAGTACGTGCCCTGGCTCTACTGGAAAGGGAGCAGGGAAACCCGTGCACTTCAGCTTGTGAAATTGGAGGAGGCATAGGTATTTCTTGTGCCAGTACATCTCAGGAGTGTGCCCTTCAAAGGGAGAATCAGTGCTACATAAATATCTGCTGCACCCCCAAGGGGAAATAACTTTTCCACTGAACACGGGTCAGTAAGGGTTGGATTAATTTAAAAATTAAAAATTGTATCCATCTGGTGAAAACTCACGCTCTTTCTCAAGATCAATGCACCAGAGGACAGTGCTTGGTTTTCTTTTGGTTTTTCATAGAATTTTTATCTCTGTAGAGGTCTGAATATAACACATTAGTGATGATTATGAAACTACAAATTTCCATACTTTTATTTTGTGTGTGTGTATATTTTTCAATTAATTTCTTAGTTCTTTTTTTAATGGTGATTAAGGGCAGACAAGTAAAATACATCAGGTTTTAATTTTTATATGTAAATTTATGGCATGCTAAATCACACGGTAGTTCATTGTGCAATAGATGATATATACAGTGAAATTCAAAAATGCGTGTGCATCATTTCTCCCCAAATTTTATTTAATTAAAAGAAAATTAACATGGCCTATTGATTTTACATATTTTAATCTATCTCTATGTAAATCGGGATAGGCAAGTTATGCTATAAAAAGAAATTAACCTTGAAATCTCAGTGGTTCAACACATGAACATTTCAGTTTTCACTCACACAGTATTTCCAATGAGGACAAAAGGGTAATTCTTCACCGTATATTTCTCAGAGACCAAGCTTCATCGTCTTGTGACATGATCATCTCAACACGTACCTCATGATTAGCCAAATCAGGGCAAGAGAGAAGTAGGAAAACCTTACAGAAGTGCAACTGTCTGATCTGCAGTCACCTATAAGTAAAATTCATCCCCTTGGTTGGAACGTCACTGGCTATATCCCACTGCAAGAGAGGCTGGAAAGTATGCCCATATTCTTGGGAAGGAGAGAATAATCAGGTATTACAAACATCAGCTACCTTGTCCATGCTCTCCTTCTGTCTTATTACTCCTCCAGCCAGGCAGGAGTCTTGAGCAGAATATCATGGGCCAGACTTCTGTATATGTCAATGTTGAGAAGAATATTCAGGAAGCTGCACTCTAGAGAGAGACTGTCATAATATCTGGGAGACTACTAAATAATCCATAATTTATCAGAACATATTTCAGTACAGACTTCTGCTAAAAATGCACATGTGTGAGTGTTTGATCTATACTTCTAGGGGGAGACAGTTGTCCAAATCAGTAATGCATACATTGAGAATGTCAGTCAAATGTTCACATTTCAGAGATCTCTTCAGACATCTTTTGCTCTGGCCAACATACATAACATGTTAGAAATGTGATTTCACTGATAAAATTACAAGCAAACAAAATAAGTAGATTGGCTAAACTATTCTAGGGAGTCTCTACCTTTTCATGAACTAGCTTTGAAAATCTAGCAAGCGTTTGATTTTCAGTCTTTTATGAAATTGCCCCATGATAATCAATATACTTGTGGAATTTTGATTGTCTGCTGCTGAATGTATAGTTACCTAAATGCTGCCTCTAAAATATTGTGAGGTTTTTAGGTGGGGTCAGAGAACCTGAGCCTAAAAAACACAAAGAGCTGAAGCTTCACTGAGACCATAGAAAAGGGGGTTTGTCTTCCTACTAGTGATGTTTAATCAGTGTGAGGATTTACAGTGGCACTCTGCTGAGATTTGATTTCATCAGCACTTGAGATTAAAGTTGTGACAGAGGAGACCTATTCCTCTTACTACCTGCAACACTGATGCCAAAATAAGTACCAAAAAAACCTTAGTAGTTGTGTTTGTCCAAATTTACTTGGTCACTTTGCAACAAAGGTCAGCTAAAAAATCAAAGATGTAAAGGGTAGGGCTGGTCAGAAGGGGAGACACTACAGCACCAATGAATGTGAGACCAGTTGGAATGATCATGGAGACAATCTGAATAAGAGTCTGAGAAAATATTTCTGAATAAGGGAAGTGGTGGCTACAGTTTGTTTTAATTGGATGTTCATATCTTTGGGCTTGGGTGGTTGGGAAATCATTTGTCTGGAAACCTGGCTAGGTGATAGCTTGAGGCTGTCTGAAGAATCCCTGTATAAATAGGTAATATATATAGTAAATTCATTTGTCAACAAATGTCTCAGAAAAGAAAAAAGGAAAGAGAAATTAGAAAAAAGAATAGCTGTTGGAAAATCAAAATATATGAAGAAAATAAAATCAACTATGATAAAAGATTCACAGGAAATTTTAAAGGAAAAATACTAATTGTTAATTGGAACTATTTTGTGTACAGGATATGTTTAATGTATTTTGTTTCTTACTTATCCTTTCAGTAATCTCTCTTATTTTTTTAAACTGAGCATGGAAGCTTCATATTGGAGGAGGGTGGCAATCAAAAAGTTATATCATCATAGACTTTGTAAAAAATGTACATTTCTAAAACCTTTAACTATATCATGTTATATAGCTGTGTGCTCCTCAGCCCACAGTGTAGGATTAAATAAGCTACTACTGAAACTTATATTTATGTTCTCTAGATGGAAAGACTGATGCTTACCAAACCAACTAGGCACATTCTGATGTGAAGATATAACTAGACACCATCAGCCCTGAAGTTGGCAATAATCCATGTTTCTAGGTGAGTTTTGAGAGCCTACTGCTACTTACTCTTTCAAAATCATGGGACTCCTCTCCCATCCTTGTAGTTTACAGTAAGTCTGTGCTTTTAACTGCTCCCTCCTCCTGCCAAGGTCAAGGATAGTCTTTCTTTTTTTTTTTTTTCACATCTTTATTGGAGTATAAATGCTTTACAATGTTGTGTTAGTTTCTGCTATACAAAGGGATATTCTTTCAAATTTCTCTTTAGTCTCTCCACCCTAAAAAATTAATTACTACTCTGCTCTGCTTCCCTTTCCCTACCTCTTAGTTTTCCCAAAACCTATCCTGTAAGTGTTGTATCTAGACTTCCCTCTTTGCTATCTCTTTCAGGTTGACTACCTTTAGGATGGTCTATCCAGAATTTTGATTTTTCTAGAACACCACATCATGAATTACTTCCCCAGATAGATGTACAGCAGCCTAAAGACAAATAATAATACCCAAGTCCCCCACCACTAGATCTCACCCCAAACCCAGAGCCTTCATGAAGCTTGCATTTTAAACCAGAGATTCATACACAAATTTAGATAGTAAAAGGGTTTGGATACATATAGCTAAAATAAGAAAGAGTGGTATTTTGCTTCTAATTGTAACAAACAATTTTTTAGACTTTGACACCATTTATGGCTGCACTACAACCCAAAGAAATATCATTGCTTGCCATTTGAATAAAGAGATTTTTAAAATTTAAATAGAAAGTACTTTAGAAATATACAGTGAACGTCTAGAGATGAAATCCAGATAGACATTAGTAATGGATAATTTGTATGAGCTGTCAGAATATTTGCATTGTCCTTAATATTTTAGTTGATTTATTTTTATATCATCCTTTTAGCTGTGTTGTTTCATTTTTGAAATATTGGACATCTTAAATCATAGCATTTGAAGTACTATTTCTTTTGGAAATGCCTTTCTGAGGAACTAAATCTATGTATTAAAAAATGTGCAACGTGTAATGTTTGACTTGGAGAAAATGTACTAGAGTAGACAACTCAAGTTCAGGCAAAGGAATAAATGCGTTTAAGTCGTATGTTAGGCAAACTTTGTTAAGTTATAGTTAAAACTAGGAAATGAGGCTATAGAAATTTGAGGAATAGCATTGTTCTACACTTATATATAGAAAGAAAAGACAGTTCCAATGTACCTTTCAAGGACAATAAGATTGTAGACCAAAACACAGAGCAAATTGAAAACAGACTCTGCAGTTTCAATACTATTTCCTTGTCTTTTATCATGGTTGATCATAGGAAAGAGTCATATAAAAGAACTGGATTTACTATAAACTTGTGTTAAAGACATCATTTATAGCTTGTGATTTAATGCTGTTTGTCTAAGGTCACTTTGGACTTGAAAATTACTGTGAACAAAAATGACGCCTTTCTTTGGATAGCATGTATTGTTTCTTTCATGAGATAATAAGAATTATATAGACATTCCTACCCCATCAGATGTCTGTTTTTTGTTCTGATCACAAGAAATTTATACTTAAATATAATATTTAAACTTAGAAATGAGATTAGCTCTTAAATTGGTAAAAATGTGTTCCTCCGTGTCTTGAATTTTGATATTTATATTTGCACAGTTTTTAACTTTACAGTTTCTTAAATTTCATTCTTTCATTTGAGGAAGTATGTGGAAAATGAATAATTAAATATTGACTGTGTTAGGTAGGCTCTTTTAGGCTGCAAGAATCAGACTGAAATAAAGGCTGTCTCAGTTGTCAAGGATTTTTTATGAGGATTAAGGAAAAATAGGTCATCACTTCAGCTGACTCATGTTGAAACTTGAAGGAAGTCAGGAATGTTGTTCAGGACCCAGAAGGATCTCTAGTGGTCCAGCTGGACAAGCTGGCCATCCTCTCATTTCCTCAGCAGGCAGAAGACGTTGCTCCCGGCGCCAGTAACCATACTTATGTTGTGATGGTGACTCAGAAATCCTCTGTCTCCGCTTCTAAATGTGATTGTCCCTGCTAATACCATAAATATCTCTCCACATCACTGCTTCTGCGTCTGTGTGGTTTTCCTTTGACATAGCCTCTGCTCAGTGCTTCTTGTTTGTGCGTCTGACAGCTTGAGTCCCCTTCTTTCAACTCTGTTTTCTTCTCTATGATTGCCTCATAAGAAGGATCAAAGTGCATTCCAGCCCTGGGCTAGGATGGCAAAATGTTGTTAGAAGAGTTCTTCTCTATGACCACACCTAGGCCATTGCTTATCCTGTAGATGGTTGCCCTTTAGTGTCTGATTCAGTCAGCTGTGGCCAGAGCAGTGGCAGTGTGTGGTGTAAGATAACTGGCATCTAAGAAGCTCTCCAACCTACAATGTTCTCTGAATGTCAGAAAATTATATATAAACCTCAATTCCCATAACTGTATTGGTCCTTGATATAAAGAGAGAAACATACATATTTTCATAGTTTATTTTAAAAGAGCTAGATATATTCTTTTTATAAGTACTATATTGTATTATTTTCTAATATAGTAATTTTATATATTTTAAATGTATATTACATATTCTTTTCTTTTGTAGCAGCTGCCTTTCACTTTTTACTGTATGGAGATAAATACAAATAGTCCTGTGGGCAAAATGCCCAGAAAATTTAGTTTGAGTCTATAAATAGAATATGAAGTTAATTAATAAGTATTAAAAATAAAATATAAATTATGCTTCTAAAACGTGTAAATGTTTAATTTTGCTTAAGTAACAAGGTGAATCACATGTTTTCATAGTCTAAGAATGAACATTAATTTTACTAATACATTTACTCAACTATTTATAAGCACATTATTTATCTGAAGGAATCAAAAACTTTTGCAGTTACATCATACTGTATTATAAGGGGGGGGAATTATGTGCTGTTAATGTATTATATATTTGGAGTACATCAAAAGTCTATGCAAGTATCTTTTATGTATGTTAAATTCTGTCTATAAGACACACATATAATATATAACGCATTAATATACTTTCCAATATTGTAAAAAACAGATGGTGGTCATTTAAAATTTGTTTATAAACTCTACTATATGTCAAAAGTCTTTGCAATACTTTAATAAACTTCTTCTCCAGCCCATGCCTATTAATTTCTCTCTCTATCTCAGGCACTACCTCCCGGATGCTCAGGTACTATCTGCTTTTCTGTAAGTCATTTCCTCTCACAGTCATGGTAATATAAATAATAACCTCACGTTTTAGCTTCATTCCTAGCCCAGGTTCTGCAGTTTTTTGTGTCCATTATCAGAGATAACAATGATCTACATATTGGCTATCACTTAAATATCTATTACTCAGATCTCAGTAGCATATCCACCATACTGATTGTTCCTTCACCTTTGTCTTTGCCATAAAATTGAAAAGTTAATCCCTTTTTCATTACCAACAAACATTTAACTTTCTAACATGTTCTCCTTTTCCTACTTCCAGGTTTTAGTATCAACCTCAAGATTCCTTGTCTATCTGGAACTATTTGCTATTTTATGCTGATTTGTCCTCTGTTAAATCACAGCAGTCTTGAAAACTGTGCTAAGATCTAACCTTTCCTGATGTTACCTGCTGAGCAGTTTTTTTGAATATGCATTATCTGTTTTCCCAACAGAACTCCCTGTCAAATATCATCCTATCTCGTTCTCTAAACTTCTGCAATTCTGACTCTTGTTTGGACTGGTGAATGTTTTCTTGTGTAATCTCTTCAGAACACTCCTTTTCCTTCAGCTAAAATTATCCTGTGTAGAATCTACATCACTTCAACGTTAACTGAGTTTGGATTCAATTAAATCATTTAAGATTTTAAACAGGTTGGGTCCTCAATTTTAATACACATTATTTAATGTCTACACACAAAACATCCAGGCCCTTTTTCTTGCCATGAGCCAGTATATTTCCTTAGGTATCCATAGTTCACCAAAGATATCCCTATCTCTAATAAATAGGTAAATTCAAACTAGTCTAAATCAGTCATGCCATTCCCATTTCCCTGGGCAATGATGGGCTTGGGATACTATGGTGACTTTTTTGGCCAAATAAATGTGACAAGATATATGTTGCAGAGACAGAATATTGGGGTGAGAGAAATATGTGGTTATCTCACACTTTAAAAAGTAGACAAAATTTGTTACTTCTTTTTCTTTCTTTTATTTCTTTACCTCTGGTGATGATCATTGGTGGTTGTAACACCTAGAATTGCTATATTTGTCTAACCAGAAGAAGAATAACTAAAAAATAACACCAATCTACTCAGAAGAAAGAAGGAAAAGGAGAGTAAGAATAATCTGGAACTAAGTGTAAAGAAAAAGAAAGGCGCAATTTTAAAAGATAAATTCTAATAATTAGAAACTCCAACCAAACTGTTTATGAAAGAGTTAAGTTATGAACTATCTCAGGTTTTTTGGTATTATTTTGTCCCCTATTTAAAAGCAACAGATCAACTAAATTCAGCATTCATGCATACATTAAAAATGAGATAGGTAGGCCTCATTTATGTTCCATTCTGGCATCTGAAATGTATGGCTACTCTCTAATTCTCAGATTTATACTATACTGTTGCTCAGAAAAGGAAATACTTGTTAATTATTTATGTAAGAACCAGATGTGAAGTTTTCCTGCATGTTTTAGATACAACAGAAGCATCCTTATATAAAATAATTGAGAGTCAGTCTTACTTGGCTGATCAAAATCCTTTTTTTAAAGTGGGAAATAATAAATGGCATAAAATATGCAGTAATATCTTATTTGAACCTAAATATGAAAGGCAATTTGACAGTCATTTAATACAGGGCTTATTTACTACTATCTTTTTAAACAAAATTGCCATTGGCACTACTTTTGCAATGCATTGTGTACAATTTTTCGTTTCAGTTTTCTTCATGAGCCATAGGAATGTAAAGTACTAGATATTACATCCCCACCTACCCACATTCTGACTCTGGCCATAGCCAATAGAAAAGCATTGTTGCTGTCATTGTCGTTGTATATGAAACTACTTGCCTCGTCCATCAGTTCCCAATTGGACACATTTTTTTTTTCATAGAAGCAATAAAAGTCAGCACTCAACACATCAAGGGCTTTGGTCTGTGTGCTTTAAGGAGACAGCATTGTGCAGTAGTTATTCTAGTGAGTCTATTAAGTGGAGGCTGGTAAAGAGAGAGTCTATTGTAGTTGCCTTCACTTTCTTTTCATTTAGAATAAACACAATACACTTGAATGTACAGTTACCTAGACATTAAAATAATTTGCCCTTAAAGTTACTTAAATACTGCTTCTTTAATAGTCAAAAGCAATATGATATACATTTCCCCCCAAATTATATAGAAATTTTATGGGCTTGCTTGACTAATAATATTAGAGCATAATTTTTCCATGTGCATAGAGTATTATAATGATACAACATTTGATTCACAAATATCTCAAGAGAATTATAAAATTCTAAGGTTAGAGTATAATATATTCAAACAGTCAAATACTACCATTATTAGGTAGGATTAGATTGGTTCTTTTTGTTATTGTTAATTGCTTGTTTGTCTTAGTATTTATATATTTGCAGATTCCTTATAGTATATACATTTCTTTTTTTTCAATGCCCAACTTGTAAAATACAACACCTGATTTATTATTTTTATTTTGTTTTTCCTGCTATTATAAAATAAACTCCAAAGAGCTGTAAATTCATACATTCTAGGGCCCAGAAGATAGCTAATGAAAGAAAGATAATATCAAACAAACATCGTTGGATGCCTCATGCTTCCTTTAGGGTGTTATTTTCAAGAGTTTCTAAGTATTGCAAGTTGGCACACTTATACTTCATTTACTTTTAAATTACATATTATTTCTTCAAAAAATTGCTTATTGTTAGTGAGTACTTACTATGTGCTAGATAAAGTACCAGGAGCTTAAATATATTAACACATTTAATAGTTTCAACATTGCCATGTCAGGTATTATTATCTTCATTTTACAGATGTGGAAACTTAGGCAGAGAGGTTAAGCAACTTGGTCAAACAGTGAGAAATGGTGGAATCAAGGTTCTTACTTAGCTAGTCCGTCTTTAGAATGTGCACTGCACTAAGTATCGAAAAGCTGCATGAAAATGAACCGAATCAATGTAATTTTGATACTTAGGGTTTAAAATGGGTTTGAAACAATGTTTTTTACATTTGCATACATAGTTGATGATAAAAGCCACACAATTTCAAATGACCCCTCCTGCTTCTTCAATTGTCTCCCTCAAACTGCTATGCAAAAAGAATTTGTGCCATGAGAAAGTAAAATGAATTCTAACTATAGTGATGATTCACTCCTACAGTCATGAAATTACAGGTAATATAAGAGAGGAAAAAGGAAGCCTTAAAAACCTCTTGATTTTCTTAGAAATTGTTCCAAATGAACAGAATCTGTAGGAGCAGGAGTTCAAAACGATGCTTCTAAAAGCAAGAAATCAACAACAAAAAGATATTCTAATGGACACAAAGTTGACCGCCATTTTTGGTAGGAATATACGCAGGTAATTCAATATTAAAACTGTCAAATTCTATTAGAATGCACATAGTGTACTGCCACATATAATCTGCTAAGTACAATATTTAGATGTTTAGAGCCAGCTTTGCAGAAAAACAAAATTAGTTGTTATGCATTTGTCTTCTCAACAAAAATACTATTTGGAAAATTGCATTAAAAGTAAATCTTAGGGAACTCCCTGGTGGTCCAGTGGTTAGGACTCTGCACTTCCTCTGCAGGGGGCCTGGGTTCCATCCTTGGTCTGGGAACTACTAAGATCCCCCAAGCCACGTGGTGCAGCCAAAAAAAAAAAAATCTTAACCAATACATCACTGAATACCATTAATTACATAAAACTTCAATTTAAAAAATCTAATAATTAGATTAATATTAACTTCTAATTATAAAAATCTCTCATTACTTAGAAATTTGCTATACCTCTCATTTAAGAGAAAAGAAAATGAAGCAAGAAGATAACTATGTTAGAAGCTTAGCTTAATAATGAAAGTCAATAACATGTTGTTCAAAGAACAAAGGTATAAAAATCAAAAGCTCTGGGTCCTTGTCCTGGTAGTGTTATTTGAAAAAGGCATTAAATTCACCTGAACTTCAAATTCCTCATCCATAATACGTGGATATTCATACCAGAGAAGTCTTCTTCTCTAAGCTCTATAAGGTATAAAATATTAAACATATATTTATATAGACTATGAAAAAAGCAATTAAATCTAATTTAATTTTTATATTTACAAAATAATTGAAAAAATAAATGTTGAATTTTGTAATATTTTAAATAATCTTATTGTTTTCAATAAATTCACACTTATGTAAATTTTTTAATGCATTGGCCAAATATTTTCAATATTTGACAGTATTTAACTCAATAACTTAAACACACAATTCAATTATAAAAATTTCTCTTTCGAATATTCCTGTTAATCAGGGTTTTTCTTAATCCCTTCTATTCAATAATCTCTTGTTCTAACAACAATTTAATTCATTTAATTAGTTAATTAAATTATATTTGATTTAATTGGCAAGGCAAAAGGTGAATTGGCAATCATCTTGATAATCACCCTTTTTCATTAATAATTAACAATTCTACATTTAATTAACTGATTATGTGAGAGAGAAGGAAGTTGGGAGGATAAAAACTAAGGTATTTTCTCCTCAACGAAAAAGAAAATATCAAATATTTTCTTAATATATACAACACTCTTTTAAATATCAGGATAAGGACAAAACACAAATTTCTAAAAAACAGAACAAGTAAAATCTGAATATTTATAAAAGATATTAGGGATCACTTCAAATCCCTTTGATTAGGGATCACTTCAAATCCCTTTGATTAATGATTTAAATTCATTACCCACATAAGTTAATGTGCAACCTCGCAATATTAGCACAATTATATAGTTCAGAACAGTGGAGATGAAAGCACTTTTCTATTTTGTGTGGTTCAGACTCTGTGTTGTCTTGTAGCTGTCCCACTTGCAGAAGAGTGATAATAACGTGAAGCATGCTCCATGAGAGTAACTATGGTGATGTGAGGGCTTGAATTCATATCATCAAGTATGATGGAAGATGAGTTGTATTTGTGTTCTGTGTGGTACCAGATAAATGTCCAAATGAGTCAAAGTTCAGGGTAGGAAATCTTCTGATCAGTCTTATCTTGAGAAGGAAACTTTTTTAAAAGTGTAGTAATATACCCAATAGCAAGAAGGAGTAATACTCAGTGGGACATAAAGAAAGTACTAGCAGTGTCAGGGCAACTCTGTGATGTTAAACAGATGTTTTAATATTCAAATGATAGTGATAATGAACCCAAGCAGCATTGTTGGTCAGTAGACATTATTTTATACAATAGAAGAGTGTCACTGGTACCAAACAGATTCAACTGATATTGAAAAAGTGAGGGCTGGGGAAACCAAAAATGAGAACAATGTCTGTAAGCACAAAGTACCACCGGGAAATTCCAGAAATTCTTGGAATGGAGATGTATTTGTTTCCAATTAGTGCTTTAAAGAATTACCACAAACTTGGTGGCTTAAAACAACAGCTATCTATTATCTTACAGTTCTGGAGGTCAGAAGTCTAAACTGGATTGGCCACACTCTAGTCCTTCTGGAGGCTCTCAGGGAGAATCCATTCCTTGCCTTCTCTGGTTTCTGGAGCCTGCCCACATTCTTTGGCTCTAATACCTTCAATACACAGACCTCTACTTCCACCCTCACTTTTCCTTCTCTAACTCAGACTCTCTCTTGCCCTCCTCTTTCAGTTATAAGGATCCTTGTGATTACTTTGGGCCCCTAGATAAGCCAGAAGAAGTTCACCATCTCAAGATTCTTAACCACATCTGCAAAATCTTTTTTTGCCAAATAAGATAGATATTAACAGATTTCTCAAATCAGAACATGGACATCTTTGAGAAACTTTTTTTTTCTGTATAACACAAGGGATACATTTTTTAGAGATTTTAGGATGGATTGCCCTATAAGCAGAGACAGCAAGATCTTATAAATATGCCTTTAAATTCTTAAAAAAGTAATATTTGCATGGAAAAAGGACAAAAAGGACAGAAATATTCCCTAAAAAATCCAGTGATATAAAACTTGCATACATACACTTGCAGAATAAATACACATTAATTCAGTTTATTTCTTTAAGTTAGTTAAATTTACCTTGTGCAAATAATTAAAATACAATTTGCTTATGTTGACTGAAGCTATTTGTTTTAAATCATTCTGGCTAGAAAACCTAGTCAAATTAATTTTCTGATAATTTAAGTGGGTCCAAAATGCTACTTTTGGTCAATCTTCTATGTATGGAAGCCAGAGCTACACTATCTAAAGGAAAGTTCAGGTATAAAGAAGAAAGAAAAAAAGATAAAACCACACTCTTTTACTTGTTGAGAAAATCACACAGCAAATGGAAAATAAAAATAAATTTACAGATTAACTTGCCAAGAATGACTTTTATAAGCGACATGTTATATTTTTAAAGATTAAAAAACAGTTACATATATGTTCTGTTTACATTGGTCCAGTGTATACAGTGGAAACAAGTGTATGAAATCCACCAGTGATGTCAGCTATTAAACCCTGGTGAGAGCTTCCATAGGACATTGTAGGACCTGTTTCTCTATTCGTAACTTGGCCTATTAGAATCATTTTGGAAAAAAAGCTGGGATCATACGGATCTGACAATAGATTTATAATAAAAAACCACATGAGTTTGAGGAAATTATTTAATTGATTCAGCCTGTTTTGAGAAGGGAAGTGGAATTTCTGAGCCAAGGTATTCAGTGATTGCATAAATAATCGAGCTGCAACTGTAAACCACAACCCTCAATCAAGAAATAAAGTGTCAAAAAATGGGAGATATTTGCTACTACTGGTGAGCAAAGCCCTCTCCAATAATCCTCTACATTTGCCTTCTCATCTATATACCATTCTGTTAGGTCAGTTCCAATCCAATTATACTGTGGTTTTTAGGTCTTTTAGGCTGATGCAAATTGATTTGAATGCGGAAGGTGATGCAATATTTGTCTATATGTTAGTGATTTCATGTCATGAACTCGCACAATTTTGTTTTTGAAATTTTGAATCACATGTGCATTATATGTGACCCCTCATATATCATATGTCTAATATGTCCTAATATGCTCATATATGGAATGGTTTCAGTCATATGTGCCTTAGAGATATGTGCAGAGACCTGAAAAGAAACCAGACAGATAATATGTGGTAATTAATAAATATAAATGACACAAAAAATATTCTTAAAAATCCCTATAGTTCTGGGTTTCTAAGGTATTTATGCTTAAAGAAAAAAGTAAAACAACTTGCCATTGAGACTTCAGATACCTGATTCAGAGTCCTATATGAATTACTCTATAAATATTCTCTTAAAAATTCATAGTAAAACGCTGATATACTCATTTTCAAAAATATGGAAATGGAATATCAGATATTTTGATTGGAAGAAAAGTACATTAAAACATAAGCAAGGGGTTTCCCTGGTGGCGCAGTGGTTGAGAATCCGCCTGCCGTTGCAGGGGACACGGGTTCGTGCCCCGGTCCGGGAAGATCCCACATGCCATGGAGTGGCTGGGCCCATGAGCCGTGGCCGCTGGGCCTGCGCGTCCAGAGCCTGTGCTCCACAGCGGGAGAGGCCGCAGCGGTGAGAGGCCCGCGTACCACCAAAAAAAAAAAAAAAACACACAATGAGGTATCACTTCACACCGGTCAGAATGGCCATCACCAAAAAGTCTAGAAACAACAAATGCTGGAGAGGGTGTGGAGTAAAGGGAACCCTCTTACACTCTTGGTGGAAATGTAAATTGATACAGCTACTATGGAGAACAGTATGGAGGTTCCTTAAAAAAATAAAAACAGAACAACCATATGACCCAGCAATCCCACTACTGGGCATATACCCTGAGAAAACAATAATTCAAAAAGGTGCATGTACCACAATGTTCATTGCAGCACTATTTATAATAGCCAGGACATGGAAGCAACCTAAGTGTCCATCAACAGATGAATGGATAAAGAAGATGTGGCGCATATGTACAATGGAATATTACTCAGCCATAAAAAGAAACGAAATTGAGTTATTTGTAGCGAGGTGGATGGACCTAGAGACTCATACAGAGTGAAGTAAGACAGAAAGAGAAAAACAAATACCATATGCTAACATATATAGGGAATCTAAAAAAAATAAAAAATGGTTCTGAAGAACCTAGGGGCAGGACAGAAATAAAGATCCATACGTAGAGAATGGACTTGAGGACATGGGGAGGGGGAAGGGTAAGCTGGGATGAAGTGAGAGAGCGGCATAGACATGTATACACTACCACATGTAAAATAGATAGCTATTGGGAAGCAGCCGCATAGCACAGGGAGATCAGTTCTTGGTGCTTTGTGACCACCTAGAGCGGTGGGATAGGGAGGGTGAGAGGGAGATGCAAGAGGGAGGAGATATGGGGATATATGTGTATGTATAGCTGATTCACTTTGTTATAAAGCAGAAACTAACACACCATTGTAAAGCAATTATACTCCAATAAAGATGTTACAAAAAATAAAAAAACACAAGCAATTGTATTATAGACTATCTTTCTGTTTAATAAACACATTTGGAGTGGAATAGGTACTTGTGTCAAACATTTTTCGTGCAGCACTTCAAACCCTTTTGGCCTTACCGTTTGCTCCAGCCACTGATAAAGGTATCGGCTTCACTCAGACTTTACAGACAAAATTAGGCAGCACCCCACCCAAAGCCGACAGTGCCTTGGGACTTGTCTGATGCTGACATGTAGATATTGTGAGGAATATTCCACACTCATTCTGATGCAACTTAGAAGTGACCCAGCAATTAATTTTGTAGGGTCATCCTTGAAAAGTGAAATATTCTACACTCACTCTGATGTAACTTAGAAGTGACCCAGCAATTAATTTTGTAGGGTCATCCTTGAAAAAGTGAAGA
This sequence comes from Phocoena sinus, assembly GCF_008692025.1. Lineage (NCBI taxonomy): Eukaryota > Metazoa > Chordata > Mammalia > Artiodactyla > Phocoenidae > Phocoena > Phocoena sinus. The sequence goes on along the minus strand of NC_045780.1, from coordinate 57,885,622 downwards.
GGAGACAATGATAAATTCTTTCCCTTTCCGTTCTAGGCAGCCTGTTCTAAGGTACATTTTATAAATTCCTCAGAAATTCCCTAAGGATCCAGTATCAGTCATCATTTTAGTGGTCAACTAAATAGTGTCTTAGTACTGACTTCTTGTTTCCTGTTTTCTCTCTTAGACCCTAACTCACTGAAATTTCTTCCTAAATAATCTACTGGCAAGAAAAGCTCTCATGCACTCCTTCAGGGAACTAAGGTTAAGACAGCCTTTTCTATCTGAGTCTGTTTAACTAGAATGGAGTAAAGCAAAGTGCATGGCTGATAAACATGCCAGATAAACCTGAATACCACGTTAAGTTTTGCCAATCTGTGACCTTGTTCTTACTATGCTCATATAAGGAATGGACTCAGTCATGTGTGCCTTAGAGATATGTACAGAGATCTGAGATAAAACCAGACAGGTATTACATAGTAATTAATAAATATAAAAGACACCTGAAAAATATAAAAAGACCTATAATCCTGGGTTTATAAAATATTTATGCTTAAAAAAACACAACTTTCCATTGAAATTTTGGATATCAGATTCAGAGTTTTATATGAACTACTCTAAATATTCTCTTAAAAATTCATAGTATAACACTAATATATTCATTTTCAAAACCATGAAAATGGAATATTTTATACAAGGGATGCATAAGTATTTTTAATGTTAGATCCACTGGTGTCCTAGAGACCACAAGCATCAGTTCATGAGAACTGTTTCTGCATATTTCTTTCCAACTCAGCTTTCAGGATATCATGTCAGTAACTTGACATTGGCCATTGTGGGAGTATTTACACTATAGTAATTGACAAACCTTACAAATCAGGGATTTTTTAATAAACACATTTTCTGGTGTCGACCTGAAGAGCAGGCATCTAATATAACACATACATTTATAAACCTGCTGGAAAACTCTCTGGGGATTGAGACTGGCAGATGCCATCTTCATGCTCTCCCTTTTTCCAGAGTACCAGCATCTCCAGGGAGGGAGTTTTAACATGCATCTGGTTCCCCAATATCTGTGGTTGTTGCCCAGGGGATGTCTGTTGACCATCTGGCTCTGGAGGTCAGGGAAGCTTGTATTCCTGGTCCCACAGGACTGTAACAATTGATGTCACCCAGAAAGGAGCTCATACCCTTGACTCACACCCCAATTTTTGCTGCTGCTGCCAGGGGACACCTTTACATCACCTGTCTCTGGCAGCTAGTGGGGCTTACACTTGTGGTCCCACAGGACTGTGACCAACAGAGACAGAGTTCTTAAACAGCTACTACCTCTAGGGCACAGTAAGAGGGAACCTGCTCAGGAGTTCAGTCTTTCTGTGAAGGATGTCTGTTAGTTAATCATCAGCTTTCTAATTAAACACACATCTAGGGGCTGACTGTAATCCTTTTCAGAGAACTTGGATGACAGGCACTATCTTTGCACTCTCCCTATGTGGTGCCCTAGAGTGCCAGTGTCTCCTGGAGGGGAACTTTACACATGGCTGGTGCCCTGATTTTTTTATGTCTGGTGTCTTGTTTCTGCAGCTGCCACCCAGAGGATGCCTCTAGCTCACCTGGCTTTGGTGGCTGGTGGGCTTGCATTCCTGGGTCCCCTGGGATTGTGGCAACTGGAGAGACAGTTCTTGGCAGGCTGCCCCCTCCAGGGCACTGTGCACACAGCAGACTGAGACACAGTCCCCAGTCTTTCTGTGAAGAAGACCTCTTTGCTCGTCCTGGAGCTTTAGCCTGAAGGGCAGGCTTCAACTTGACACAGATCTATTGGACGACAAAATTACTTTCAAGGATTTTAGGCTGTGGTGCTTTCCCTCTGCCTTACTCTAGCTTACTAGCATCTCCCAGAAAAGAACTTATATGCTTATCCAGAGCCCCAATTTTTGTGACTACCACACAGGGGACACTTCCAGATCACCTGGCCAGCAAGGCTTATGTTTGCAGTCCCACAGGACTGTATATTTACATACTTGGGGAAGGAAACAGACATCCAGATTCAGAAAGCCCAGAAAGTTCCAAAAAAGATAAACCCAAAGAAACCCACACCAAGCCACATTATAACTAAATACTCAAAGTTAAAGACATATAGAGAATGTTAAACACAGCAAGAGAAAAACAATTTGTTAAATACAAGGGAACTTACATAAGACTATCAGCAAAATTTTACCTTAGCATCTTTCATCTACTGTATAGAAACCAACACAGAGAGTCAAGCAACATGAAGAAAAAGAGGAATATGCTCCAAATAAAAGAATAAGATAAAACCTCAGGAAAAAAATCTTAATGAAATGGAGGTAAGTAATTTACATGAGAAAGTTCAAAATAATAGTCATAAAGATGCTAACTGAACTTCAGGGGAAAAGAGTGGATGAACACAGTGAGAACTTCAACAGAGAGAGAAAAAATATAAGAAAGTACCAAATAGAAGTCACAAAGCTGAAGAATCCAATAACTGAACTGAAAATTGCATTAGAGGGGTTCAACAGCAGGCTTGATGCAGCAGAAGAAAGGATCAGTTAACTCAAAGACAAGGCAGTAGAAGTCATCCAATCACAACAGGACAAAGAAAAAATAGACCAGAAGGGAGTGGCACAATATATTCAAAGTACTGAAAGAAGAAAAAAAAAAAAAGTCAAATTTTAACTTGTGTCCAACAAACAGCCTAAGAAATAAAACCAAACCTTTTTTCTCTGATTATCAACTTCTGAGAAGTTACAAATTAGATTTTAAATATTATTAAGAAAGGACTAGTCATGGGAAATTGATAATCTGTAATTCATCAATTGAGTTTATTCATCAGAACACTATTCTCAATAGGGCTAATTATTTGTCTTGGCAAATATTATATGATTTTTTTCATCTAGCTTATCATAATAGATAATAAAACATTACTATAAAAATGTAACAAGGGAGGGCAATGTTCTAAAACAAACACAAATATGGTTTCCTGTGAAAATCAGTTGTGTATAAATGTACTCATAATGCTTCAGGTACCTGGAATATTACTTTTTTTTTATGGCTTTGAGCACAAATAAAAATATATTGCCCCTTCTAAAAAGAGAAAGAAAGAAATTATGCTATTTAAATATTACTTGAATATTTTTAGTTAGGATTGGAAGTATATGGAATATAGGGTTTCTTGATGTCACATATTTAGATTCCAAGTTATATTTTATATCTCTCCTTGCACTGACCTGCATCCAACTATGGGCATTATCATTGGCACCTATAAGTAGCTGCTGGGGAACAGATGCCAATTGTAGGGGTAAGTGTAGAAGAGGGTGAACAAGGCTGATGCCATTTGATGAAGTTTCACAAAATGTGGGCATGTGAGAAATCTAAGATACCTTTCAAGGAATCCAAAAAATTCACTTTATTGTTCTTTGAGTAGCTGATGGGGAGTGGCAGTATTGCAGACTTTTTATTTTGACACTAAAATCTAATATTATCTACTTTCTGCAGAACTTGTTTGGAGGACCCTACAACTAATAGATGTAAAGTATCCCATGTAATCTATAAAACAACCTATAAATTTAGTATTGCTGTCCCTATTATACAGATGAGGAAACTGAATAAATTACCTGTCATACAGCTAAAAATTGGCAGAGCCTGGGTTCAGACCCAGAACTTCCAGACTCTGAAGTCCATGTTCTTAGCCACAATGTCCACTGATTGACCTAATTTATACAATGCAGTATATATATATATACACACACACACACACACACACACACGTATATATACACACACACACACATATATATATATGACAAAATTAACTGAAGTTACTCATGAATAGTGACCATTCTGATGACAAAGAAATACCATATAAAACTCTGTAATGGATTTCATTTTAATTTTCAATTCCTCATTTTCTACATCATAACGATAGCATGTTAAATCCAAACATCTGTGCTTTTTGACTCTCACATACATGCTATTTTAGATTTAATTGTATTTTTAATACTTCAAAACTAGTAGTATCTAAATTTTAAAAATTAAATAAATTTATTTAATTAATAACAAGGGAGATATTACCTTTATTTGTTCATGGTTATTTAATAAATACTTGAATGAAATAGCTTTCAACTTATCACCCCAAATTATGTTAAATCATTTCATAATGTCAATTTATATCAATTTCTGAATAAACCTTCATATGGACAACAGGTGTTATGCTAAATATATGTTCATAGGTCCTTCACAATACTTTAAAAAGTAAATTAAAAACATATGTTAATGAGAAAAATAAGGCTTGGAATTTAGTTGCTTTGTTCAAGAGCAAATGGAAATGGTTAATTTGTTTATTATGTATGCATACAATATCCGAATTCTTTATGCAACACTTTTGAGACAGCTTAAAGCAAAAGAAGATTCAATTAAGTAACAAAAAATAATAAAAGGTAGTAAATCAGGAGAAAGGGAAAAGTTACTGTGCCTGAAGTTCACATTTGGCTTTGCTCTTCTTCAAGGGAAAGGAAAATAAAAAGAAAGTTTATTATTTATACAGTTCATTTGATCATAAAGGAGGAAGCACACTAGTGCTTTAGGGAATATAAACTTTTTTAAGAAATAAAAAACACTGTAAAGTCAAAATGTCACCAAGTTTTTATATTTTGAACTCTGATGCAATAAATATCTTCAAAAATAGCTTTACAGTAACTGGAGTGCTGAATATCGTGTCACTGTGTATTGTGAAACCCCTTAACAAAAGCTAAGAAAATAATAAAACACATTTTAATCAAGGTGAAATTGTGATGAATTAAATGAATGTGGTCAAACTTGATCCAAGCATAAAATGTAAGTATTGCGTGTCTATTAGATAACCTTCAGTCTCTAAAAGAGTATCAAGTCTCTTATCCTGGTTTGGTTAGCAACAGGATAACCAGTAGTTCCAATTAATGCCTGGAGTGCCAGTACTTTGCATTGTCGTAAGGGCACAACACGGGTTGTTTTGGAAACCAGATGGGCAAACTGCAGTGTCAGTGTTAGAAGTCTACCCAGGATTCTCAACTGAGTGGAAAACTACCCACCCCCTCGTTCCCTGACAGAGTAGCTTCAAAATGAAGCAAAGTTTGTCTTCAGGAAGGACACTTGGATCTGCTCAAATAGGAACACATGCAGGGTTCTCATAAATTACAGCTAGGAAGAAATGATTTTGTCCCAGAAAATTTCAAAGAGGGCCTTTGAATCATTCAACAAATAGATAGTATCTATATATTAATCACCTATAAAATGCACTGTGCTCACTGCTTGGGAAGCTCTGGGTTTGCTAGGAGATACACACATGGCCATGAAAATACAGACTATAATGTTAGGAAATACAGAGTGCTCTGAGAACAGAGAAAAAGGAATTTAATGCTCTATTAATGTTTTAAGTATTTAAGTACTGTATAAGGGTATAAGAAATTAATATAAGAGAAAAAATTTAAAATGGCTAATATGATACAACATTCCATAATATTGTCTAATAACCTTCTTCAGGACAACAACACAGACAGACTTCACAGTATAACCACTAGAATCTTTTACTCTCTCTAACCATGAAAAGAAAGACAAAGGGTGACAACGTATTCACCTTCCTCTTCCAAGGAGGTTCATAGCTCACTTAGTCCATTGAGGCATTTGCTCAAAATATTTTCTCTGAGGAGTTACCCTTGACCATAAGACATCCTTACACCCTTTGTCCAACCTCATACCCATCTGTTTTCATAATTATTTATAACACTAATCACACAGCATATATCATACACTTGTCTATTCTCTATCACACCAACTATAATATAAGCTCAAGAAAGAGACAGTTTGTATCCCAGTCCTTAGAAGAGTGCCTGGCATTTATTACTTTCTCAGTAAGTATTTACTGAATGAATTAATTCATGTACCATCTGACCTTCTAAATTATTTTTAGAAAATAAATCAATGGCCTTTATATAACAAAGTAGGACAAGAATTGGAAGTTACATTGTCTACTGAAATAATGATGAAATATCTACCATTACATTTATCATATTTAATAATACCAAAAACTAGAAAAAGATGATCTTGGAAAACTCTTTCACTTTCTCCTAGAAGATAACTTTAGGACTTCATCTTCTGTGGTTCACACCAGCAAAACACTCAGTATTGTTTTGTGGTGATTGCTGACAAGTACTCCCATTGGCACGAAGAAATACTTTATTCAACATTGCCTTAAGCTTCTTTTTTTTTTGGATTTGTGTATGTGTGTGTATGTTTGTGTGTGTTGTGTTATCCAGTTATGTACTTGGAGAAATTAAAGAAACATCAGTAATTTAATCAGTGCATTTGAGTAACTATAGGAGATAATCAAAGCAAACTAGGAAAAATGTATCAATATGTAGTTTTAGATTTGTATTTTTAAGGAGTAAATCACTAAACTGTACAAATTACCTCATCAATCTTTTTAAACGGAGTACACAATCACTTTCAGGAGGACTTTCGGTTTTGCACATATTAAGGTCAATTTTCCACCTTAAGAACAAGTAAGTGTGATATACATACCAGGTAGAAGTATTCATCTCCCTTCCCCTTCACAGGAATGAGCAGGTTGAGTATCTGTTCCAGGGTGTGGTGCCCTTTGCAGCTGGAGCCTTCACAAGTGCTCTGGGGAGATAAGGGCATGAAAATAATTTGTTAACAGTTGCCTGTCTCTCTAAATTTCTCATAGACTGCTCTCACAATCTTTCCTCAAATATTCCTCAAATATTTACTATGTTCTTAACTGATATCATGCACATGTATATACATAACATATATATGTGAAATTGTTAAATAAAATTGTTAAATATCACATACACAAAATTTTATATATTAACATATATATATGAACTTTCATATACATATTGATACATATATGAAATTGTTGAAGACATACAACTTTAGGAAGCATGGTTTTGGACAGCAGTACTCACCGTCACCATGCTCTGGCTATGCTCCACCTTCTGAATGGTGATGTAATGGAAAACAAGGGTTGTAGATCCAGTAAGAGCTGGATTTGACCCCTGGGTCTGGGTAATTAATACTTGTGTCATCTGGGGAAAATAACTACCATGTGTGAACCTAATACTTTCTCAAAATTAAATCAATATCAGAATAGCTATTGTATAAAATGTGTCATGTTATGCAGCTAGCATAGTGCTTGGGACCCAGAAGATCATAAGGGATTCCAGTTTCCTTTTATCCCACTTTCTCTCATTTTTCCCCACTCCTGTAAGCAGAGTAGCAAAATGAACCACACCCTGTGGCAACATAAAAAAGGTAGCTTCATGTTGAGGATTCCAAAGATAGGGAGAAATTGTTCTCTGCCATATCAGAATTGAAAGTATCTCCCATCTTTAGCTCAGTGATCTACTCCGTGTAGAGTATAAATACACACCTTATTTCAAAGAGTGGTAGAGTAGGCCTGTCTTACACTGATACTATTTAAAGAATAATAATATTCCCTGTTTAAATCAAATCCCTAAGGAAAATGGAAAGGGGCTTGGATTTGAAGGTAAGGAGAAAGCAGAGTCCTTCTGGAGGATATAAAGAAGGACTACAAAAAATTCACAAAATTTCTGTGAAAAAGGAAAAAGAAGACCTTCATGTTCTTATTTTTACTGGGGTTCGACAGTTATAATTTGATGAAACAAATTGATAGAGCTGGTTCAACCATGATATATGGCATGTGATATTTGAGGTCACTCAAACTTTCTCAGTTTTCCATTGTGGAATGCAAACGTAAATAGTTTGTCTCTTTAAATATGGTGTTTTGGGCCTGATTATTGGGAATATGCCTGATACGGTCAAGATAACATGTCTGATGTTATACAGTGTATACTTCTAGGGCCTCAGTTTATGTGTTAAACTGGTAAGGAAGGAAGGAAGGTGAGGGGGAGGACGGGAGGGAGGGAGGAAAGTAGGGAGAAAGGGAGGAAAGTAGGGAGAGAGGGAGGAAAGAAAAGAAACAAAAAAAGGAGGAAGAGAAAATATAGACTACATAATGTCTATCGAAGCATTTTTGTCTTTAAGAATTCTGACAACATTTCTAAGAATATGCCCAAATAGAGTGCTTTTAAAAAGGTTTTTAAATATCTTACTTTTTAAAATGTGATAGCCGAGGCTGCAAGATGGCGGCGCCCAGGCGGGCCGCGCCGCGCCGAGGTGAGCTGGAGCCGGGCCCGGAGAGGGGCGAGCCTGCCGCGCCCAGGATTTGGACCCCCGGGCTGGTCTCCCGTCTCCAGGGGAGCGACGGGAACTCCCAGACTGTTTTTCTACAGCAGCTGCACCATTTTGCATTCCCATCATTTGTGCACCAGGTTCCAGTTTCTGCAGATTGGAGAACCCGGGAAAGAAGTTGCTGCGATAGTTTGCTGGGATCGCAGGAGAGCTGCCCAGGTGCGCGTCCACCTGGCGAGGAAGGCCAGCGGGGTCTGCCGAGGCCCTGAGCATCAGGCTTTGGGCGCGAGGCCCACTGCCCCGGAGCCCGCCGCCCGCTTCCACAGCCTGCTCTTCCCGGCCGACCACCCTAGCCGGAAGAAGGGCGGCAGCTATTACCTTAACTCGACCCACATGCTGCGCGCGCACAAGTCCGCGCACCTGTGGGACCTGCTGCGCGCGGGTCTGAAGGCCTTCTTGGTGGTGGGCGACGTGTACCGGCGCGACCAGATCGACGCCAAGCACTACCCTGAGTTCCACCAGCTGGAGGCCGTGCGGCTCTTCTCCCGGCACCAGTTATTTGCTGGCATAAAGGATGGAGAAAACCTGCAGCTTTTTGAACAGAGTTCTCGCTCTGCCCATAAACAGGAGACACATACCCTGGAGGCCACGAAGCTTGTAGAGTTTGACCTTAACCAAACATTTAGCAGGCTTATGACACATCTTTTTGGAGATGAAGAGGGAACCCGGACCCCGAGCAACGAAGTACCACGTGACCACATCGCGGCTCATGAGTATAAGAGGCCTGGTATGAGCCCTGTCGTTTTGACTTCCGAGCCCATGTTAGACGTTAGCTCTTTTGAACGAGAGATACAGATCATTTCAATAATATTCCTAGACTGTGAGGCTTACGGAAGCCGTGATGTTAAAGAGATGGGGCCTCCCCCTGGGTGTTGCCTTCCGACTCTCCCGCCCTCTGACCCCTGTAGCTGGTCGGGGTATACTCTGTTACATTTCAGATACCAAAGATCACTTAGAAACTTCACATTGAGTCTTTCTTTAATTAGCTAATAATAGGAACTGCCTCAGCAGGCCTCAGAATTATTCAACAACTCTTTTTATACTTGTTTTTATGGTCTGAGCTTTTTCCTCTTTTAAATTGTTAGTGTTGTATCCCTTTGTTCTTGAAAAGCAAAATTAAAAATTAGAACACACTAAAAAAAACCAGAATTGTATGCATATGGTTGGTTTCAATAGTGTGTAGCAGAATGTATATTTCAAATGCACAAGAGCAATTTTAACTGTCTCATTGAACAACATTAATATAAGAGGGATACACATTTTTAAGTGTTCTTAAAATATTAATCACAATATTCTTTGTATGACATTATCTGTGTAATTGGGGCAAACTTTTTCTTAATTGGAAGCAAAGTACCGATTCATACTATTGTCTCTTCTTGTAAATTAAACGTTCTGTTTCTTTTCTTTAATGCAGAAGAATTATATTCTTATGTATGATGTCAGCAATTTACTTTTTGAAAAAAAATATAATTTTAAAGTAAAAATGCAAAATAAACAATTTTAGGTAGATTTGTTGATCCTTTTGAATTAGTAAGTCTATTAACAATGAAAAATATTTATCTAGATAAATAACCTGAAATGATACGGTTATGTTTCAAAGAGAGTTATGTGAGTTAGGCCTCGCAAGCAACTTTTACTTCCTTAGAATAAAGGTGTTACGCGGATAACAACAACCAAAAACTATATATAACCTTGGAGAAAATTCACTTGCCTGTCAACGATTCAAGATATAAAAGTGAAATTAATGTTGTAGTAGTCAAGTGGCCTAAAGCAAAGCTATCATGTCCTTGAAATCTATTTTGATTGTACAAATTCAAGTACATTTTATGGTTGTTTGATCCACCTCCATTTCAAAAAACTCACATTACTCACAGTTTCTCTCATACAAAAGAAGAAAACTACCATGAGTATGGAAACAGAAGGCTCATTTGTAAACAGATGTTCCATATGAAACAGCAAGGGTTTCCATAAGTTGTAATAACCATCTGTTTTCATTTTAATATCAGATAAAAGCATTCTCTTCAAAAGTGAAAGTATTTAAATTAAAGCTATGAATTAGGATTAGATATAAATTTCAAGATCATTTGATATATCACCATTAAAAGATTTACCACAAACTAATTCTCTGATATAATATTAATGTGCACATATATTTACATAAATGATACACAAGATAACATGGGTTACATGCACACAGCAATAAAAAAGATATTTTCTTCATTGTACTTGGATTTCAGTATCTGTGTAGTAATGTAGGAATCGGTTTATCTTCTTTATTACAAAATATTTTGTTTGTCCTGTAGATGTGAACCCTCATGGAATGAGTCAAAGAATCATTTTCAATCAGGTGAACAGATGAAATTCTGAGTAACTGCCATTAGATCACACTGATTATATATAAACACAGATGCACACACAAACACACTCTGTGTACATAGGCACCAATACAGTTAAAAAATAATACATGGAATATATTTGTGATTCACTTTGGCTTTCAGTTTTGCATATATGACCATGTCCATGTGTGACAGATAAATACAAGACACACAGATATTGATATGCCCTTTCATAAATAAAGACAGATAACTTCAAATTCCATATGCTTTCTTACTTGTCCGGAAACATGCAGCATATGCTACCCCATCCACACACTCAGCTGATGACTTTGTCTCCATTTCCCTAAGGAAAGAGAAGCGATGTGTCTGATACCCTCCCTTTCCTCTAGTTCCTAAGAAAGACCTGTCCTTGCTCCTTGCAAACACCACAATATGTGGACTAGGTTAATGTCATCTTCCCTAATTCTCTTACATCTGCCATTTTCAACTTTCTTCTCTATTTTCCCAAAAAGCTTGCACATATGCTATTATTTATCTTGTTCAAAAAATCAGCCAGGTGATGAAGGTTAATCAGGCAGATAATCAGAGTTCACATAAACAATAATAAGCCACCTGGATAGTGTGTACTCTTGGTATGAAGGGATGAGAATGACATTTTATCTCTGTTGTCTTTCTCTCAAAACTTAGGAACCCAATTAAATCATGAGAAAAACAGTAGACAAATCCCAATCAACAAGACATTCTACAAAATACCTATCCAAGACTCTTGAAAACTATCAAGGTCATCAATAACAAGGAAAATTTGAGAATTTCAGCCAAGAGGAGCTTAAGGAGGCGTGACAACAAAACATAATATGCACCTTGCAACAGAAAAAAAAGACAGTAAGTAAAAAACTTAGGAAATTGGATAAAATATGGACTTTAGTTAATAATTTATTAATAACTGTATTAATGGTGACAAATATACCATAGTGATGCAAGATATTAAAAATGAGGAAACCGGATGTGGGTTACATGAGAGTGTCTCTGCTATCTCTGCAATTTTTTTCCTAAATCCAAAACTCTTCTAACATTTAAAAATGAAAACAATAAATTTTATTAAATTAACAACAACACCTTTCTCAATGCAGAGGAGACCATTGCTACTACACCAAGCTCCTAGCCCCACTCCAGCAGCCTCCAGGCACACATCTAGAGTACAGTAATTCTCCTACACATGAAACTTCAAGTTGCGAACTTTCAAGGATGTGAACGTGCATTCCATAAATGTCAGGTGTGAGTGACATTGCAGCTTGCCCTCCGTCTCCTGTTGCTGACGATCCTTCAGCTCTACCACCTCCCACCTCCTCTCCCTCCTCCAGTCAGTAACTCTTCTTGCCTGTTCACTCCATGCCAGCCCCTGTACGCCAGCTGTTGTACTGGACTACTGCCCTTTTCAAAGTACTGTACTGTAGGATTTTAAATGTTTTCTTTATTTTTTGCATTTGTTTGTTTTTTATGTATTATGTGTGTGAAAAGTATTATAAACCTATTACAGTACAGTACTATATAGCTGATCGTGTTAGTTGGGTATCTAGCTCACTTTGTTGGACTTACGAACAAATTGGACTTATAAACGTGCTCTCGGAACAGAACTCATTCATATGTAGGGGACTCACTGTACATTTCCCGGCATCTCTAGCAATATAAGATACCGTGTGCCTAGTTATTGCCAAAGAAATGTGAGCAGAAATGATGTGTCATTTTAGTTGATAAAAAGTTAAGAAGCAGAAGTGCCTTCTGCATGTTATTTTTCCCCACCTGTTATCTGGATAGTAAGCGATCAGAGTTTCTAGAGGAGGATAGAGCCACTCAATGAAAAGTATATTACTATGTTCCCACTGCCTGGAAAGCTCTTCCCTCCTATATCCATATCACTCACTTCCTTGCCTTCTTCAAGTATTTATTCAACCGTTGTTTTTTTCAGTGGCGTTTCCCACACCCCACAGTATTTTAAAATACCATTTTTCAACTCCTTATCCTCCTTCCTTGCTTAATTTTTCCCAAATCCATATCATCTTGTATGATGTTATACTCTTTATACATATATTTTGTCTATTACAGTTTGTTTACTCTTATATCCCCAGGAACTAGAACATGAAATCGTAAAACATAAAGAACAAAAACTTGTTAGATGGATAATATTTTAGATACAAGTAATAGATGAAATATATTCAAGCCACAAAAGAGATGAAAACAGCACTTCTGAAGCTCATTAGAATAATTTTCTACAAGCTGATTAGCTCCTGCTGTAACTTCTCCTTGGGTTGCTTGAAAATTTTAGAATGATTGGTCTTATTTTCTACAGGTGATCTGAAATATCTGTTCAGGTGCAATGGTTAATGAACAACAGATTGTGTCTATGACTATTAATATCCTAATCTGTCAGTCCTAAAATGTTCCCTGATGATAAATGAAGCCTCTGTGGAAATCAGTTTACTTTTGCCAAACAGTTATACTAATTATTTAAAAATTATGAATGATATCTATGTTCATTTTTCTGTTTTCACAATCGTTCTAATCTACCAAAAAAATCACACATTCAAAGACATTGTTTTAAATCACACCTTATTTTAGGCAATGTGATAGCATAATTAAAATAAAGATATTTATATGTACTATATTTATATATTATGTTATATAATATATATGACATATGTAACTGTATTCATTATCTTTTCCTCAAGTGTAGGATTATATATAAATCTATAAAATAACTATGTAGAAATAAATTATTTATAATACATAATTATATGTATTCCTGCAGACAAGGAAATGATATAATTATGTATATATATTTACATATAATTATTAAAATGAGTCAGATAAAGACAAGTACTGTATGATCCCACTTATATGTAGAATCTAAAAAAGTCAGACTTACAGAAGTAGAAACTAGAGTGGTAGTTTCCAAAGACCAGGGGTGGGGGAAATGGGGAGATGTTAGTCAAAATGTACAAAGTTTCAGTTATAAGATGAATAAATTCTGCAGCTCTAATGTACAGCACAGTGACTATAGCTTATAATAGACTATCGTATACCTGAAATTGCTAAGAGAGTAGATCTTCAGTGTTTTTACCACACACCAAAATATGGCAACTATGTGAGGTGACGGATATTAATTAAATTGATTGTGGTAATCATTTCTCTATATATACTTATATCAAATTATCACAGTTTACCTTAAATATATACAATATGTATTTATCAATTATACCTCAATAAAGCTGGGGAAAAAATCCAACAACTAGTATTAAAAACACAAAAGATGTGTCTAACAAAAATTTAACCCAGGAAAGCAGTTGAAAACCATACTGGAAAATAGGTTAGTAGACATTATCCAAGCTAAAGTAAAAAAGGAAAAAGATGATTTAATCAAATATGAAATGTTCATCATTTATACACTTTCCAAGAACAAACACATCCAAACAGCAAAAATATACATTTGGTACATCAGAATTGCCACTTTTAGGAGACAAAGGATTGAAAGGGGAATGGAAAAATAAACTGAAGAGAATTAAATTTCAACCCTAGATTGAGGGGGATTCTATAAAATACCTGACTAGTAATCTTTAAATCCATAAAGCTCATTTGTTGAGAGTTTAGCTATGCTACTCCATGGTGTTGCTGCTTTAGCATACAGTTTGTTTGGCCAAGCTGAATATAAGGTGCTTTAAATTGACAATCAACTATTCATGCATGAGGTGCCCTATACAGAAGCTTGCAGAGTCACAAGCAAATATAAGTCCCTGATAGCAACTCTCCAACAGCCCTTGTGATCAAGAGTCTCCTCTGCCTCCAGATGCCTTCCCCTTTTGTTACCCTTAGGTAAGACTCCCTTGGGGCTACCAAACCTTCACTCTTTAGGTTTGAATTGACCAATCCAGCCTTAGCCCAGGAACCCAAAGCACTCTACTCAGGGACCCTAATAAAGGCATATGCCCCAGGTCTTTCTCTCTCTCTCTCTCTCTCTCTCTCTCTTTCTTTCTCTCTCCCTCCCTCTCTCTCTCTCTCTTTCTCTCTCTGTTTGAACTCTGCCTTGACTCCACACACAGCCCCTCAAGGCATGCCAGGTACACCCTCCAGGACCTGTGAGTAATAAAATTCTCTATTTCAATTTCCCTTGTAGTCTGTTGTTGAACCATGTTCACCATTCAACACCCTGTAATCCACTTAACAAGTGTTCATTTGACAAATTCATAACATCATCAGAAACAGGGAAAATCTGAGAAACTGTGACAACAAAGAAGAGCCTAAAGACACATCTACATAATGTAATAAGGTTTCATGAGCAAAAAGAAAAGACATTAAGGAAAAGCAGAGAAAATACGAACAGAAGTATGAACTTCAGGGGGAAAAATTCCTCAACACTCTATCTGAGATAAAACAAAATTAAACCTATGCACATGAATTTAAATAAGCTGATACATAAACATACAGATTGAAAGACTGCCTGGAGATGAGTTCTTGTGTGCAGATGGGGGAATGCCTATGTAATCCCACAGTCTGCGGTTCAACGCTCATTGACTGGTTTGCCAATGTGTAATCCAAGATAAGCCAAAGGGGGACAAGATCTGAAGTTGTGCAGTCTCTAGTGGGAAAGAGATGTTTCTTTCTGCTGAATTTTTTTTTCATGTAGGTTTTATGACATGAGCTGTTAGTGGGCACATTGTGACATGTGACCCAAGATTTTCTAAAATCAACACAGAGCCTCCAAGAAAACTCTAGGTGAATTTGCTGAACTACCTCTGTACATATCTAAAGAGAAGATGTCTGCACAGAGAGATGGGGTCGCAGTGGGACATGGGGCAGACTGCATGTTCACATTCAGTGTGACAAGGAAGAATGAAGGCGAGAATGACTGTTGCTAGGGACAGCCAAGTACATCCAGATTACCTGGAGTGTAATGGTAGTGAAAAAGAAGAGAACTTTATCAAGCCCGTGCATGTAAGGGTAAGAAAAAGGAACACATTGTAACATGAATAAATATAAAACAGGATAAAAAATAAAAGCATACACTTATATCATAAATGTAAAGAGGTTTTCGGAGAGACTTCTACTTATCCCTCACACCCAGGCTAAGCAGTGACCTTCAGTAACTGAATATGAGTTACAGTTGGTCAAATGATCTCCCACCTAAACACTGATTTTCCCAGTTGTCTTTTTTGATTATACTGACAAGTGACTGAGCTCTGGTCAGTGAGGTGGTAGTGGACCTCACTGTGTAATTTCCAGGTCATAATCTTTAAACAGTAACTATTTCTTTCCTAACAAGAAATAGGAAGTGTTTAAGAAGACTATACCATATTATTAAATATTACATATTACTTAAATGTGGTTTGCTTTTTTAAAAGATATTATTATAAGTATCTCTATTCAATGTTTATAGAAATACAAGTTGTAACATAACTGAGATTTTTCTAAGTTCCAGACACTCTGAAATATACTCGATACACCATAATTACTGCATCCTCACTCTACTATGGAGTATTCATTAACAGCCATATTTTACAAGTGAGAAAACTGAGATCTAAGATGTAATTTCCCCCAAATTAAACTTATTACTGAGCATAAATGGTAGAGTTCACATACAAACCCCCTCTGTATCACTTCAAAATCTATAATTTACATTTTTCAGAATTACTTATTTTGAAGGAAAACAATTTTCATTTTAAAGATGGATAATAATCGGTGAGTGGAAAAGAGAAAAATGCTTAAAATCGATTCTTATTTAGTGATAATTAATTGATTCAGTCCTACACAGAGAATCATGTGCTTAGACATAATTGTCCTTTATTTTATGCTGAAGCCAGGAAGAAACAAGAAGGAAATGTTAATTTATTGAGGGGTGAGCTGTGCAGTTCAATGAGATTTTTTCCTGTATCATTAAGCTGTGGGGTTAAGTATTGGGCAGCTGTCCCTGAAGTACTTTACCTGAAAATAACTGATGTACAAGGAGCAGAAGAAACATGCAGGGGGTCACCGGTTATTACTCTAGCCAAACCTCAGTTAGAATGTAACTCAACTAATTGAATATTTTCCACTAGGGAAAAAAACCTAAGCCTCCTAGAAGTTTAAAAAATCACAAAGATGTTCTGGAGGCCTGTGTTTGCACTGAAGGGAAGATTTTAATTACTATTCACAAAATGACCTAAAAAAGATTAAGGTATGAAGGCTCTTTGTAACATCAGCAACTCCATTTTGCAAGCACATTTTTTACAGGGCAGAAAAGCCATAAAGTATTGACTACAGAACATAAATACTGTGTGTCAGATAATTAACAGTGAATCAAGGGCTCCAAACGGCTTTCACACACAAGAACACGTTTATAAGCCTCTACGGTTTTCAGTAGAATTATAGATATAGTAATCTAATTCAATTCTTAAAAATATAACTTAGACTGCAGTTAACTTCTATTTAAATTCTTGAAACTTATTTTAACTGAACAAAAATTGTGTCAGAAAATGTTATAGGGCTATCAAATGTGGATAAAGTATCTGATAATTTGTTGTTGATTCCGAGAGCATATTAGAGGGAAGATGCTATTACTCCTGTTGTAGAAATGTGCTAAGGGAATCTTTATTAAGAACATGATTCTACTTTTGTCCCTTTCTATTCTACTATATCGTTATGGTTTCTCAGCTTTATATCATTTTAATGTTAAAGTCACTAATTCTATTCTCTCTTAATAAACATCAAGGCAAAAATTGAGAACTACCATGTAATGAACAGATTTTAAAGGTGGCCTTCTGTGAGTAATAAAAATATCAACTTTACTTGTAAAACTATCTCCTGAGCCACAGATGTTCACATTTTTAACACATTCTATTTTTCACCCTAATTTTGACTCTTTTTTTTTCAAGTATAGAGACACACTCTTTGTTCTATAACTTAGTATCTAAGTCCCAGTGTAAACATGACACCTGTGAGGAAACTTTATACTTATATAATTGACATAAGGAGACATGTTTAGATTGGGACTTATTTACTAAAGTGAGAGAACAAATACAATGTCTCTTTACTCAATAGAGTATCTTCTGAAAACCAGATATGTTATTCTGTAACAAATAAACCCACATAGGGTTTAAACAGGAAACTTTGAAATGTTCCATTATTTAAAGAAATATTCATTAAATGCCTTTTAAAATATTCTTCTAAACTACAGAAGCTACAAGAATGCTTATTTTTATTCTCAAGATGTTTAAAATCTAGCAAGGGAAAGAAATATATAAAATTAACTGAAATTCAACATCACAATAGTCATAAGAGAAGAATTAACAAGTACTCTTCAACACAAGGGATAAATCAATGAATTGCATCTAGGTAGGTTAGTAAAATCTTCACAGAAATGACATTTAGACTAAGCCTTGAAAAATAAGTGTTAATTCAATTTAAAAATGTGTGTAAAAGTCAACAGAGGAAAAAGAATAAGTAAATCACTCATCTATTGTCAAATTGAATAATAGACAGTCCTATAGTTTATCTTGGGATTAGGGTCTCAAAAGAGGAGAGATGCGAAGAGATATGATAGAAAACATAAATTGGTAATACTTGCATTATTACAATAAAGAACTTGAATCTGTCCTATTAATTCAAAGTTTTTAAATTATTAGCACACTGGTCAAGGAAAAATATTACATGGATCCCTACTATGTATGATAGAAAAAAAAGGTTCCAAGAAATCTACTCAGACCTTATAAACCTTTACTGTTTGGCCACGTGTACTGTTTATATGTGTGTGTGTTTGTGTGTAGGTGTGTATCTGTTCATGTACTGCAGGCACTTGTAGGTGCATGTGTGCAATGTGTATGTACAAGAGAATATGTGTTAGACAACGGTGGTGAGCATATGTATGACTGTGAGACTGGGCACGTGTGAGTGTGTACATCTGCAAGGTTATACATCATGAGTACGCATATGGGTGATGTGTCATGTGTAGGAGTATATATTTCCAGGTATGTCTGCTAGTGTGTTTGTGTGTTGGTGAGTTGTGTAGATGTTGAGTGTGAACTTGAATGCCCCTAAATATCTCTTTGGAATACCATGGTCCCGCAAAACAGAATAGGATTAATCCTGATGAGGGAAAGGGAAATCATTCAAGGAATGGCACCTACGAATCTGTATTTTAGGATATATGCATCAAGTACATCTAATGAAAAAAATATAGAGTATAGACTAAAAATATGAAGAAGTAGAAGCATGAGATGATGCAAGCCTGAAATATTGAAATGTTACTGAGGATAAGCAAAGTTATATAAATATAATCAAAAGTTAAGTGTGGACAAATGGTATCCCATATTTTACATATTTTGATACATGATAAAAACACTTTGAAATATCAAAAACAAAGTTATTTGTCATAATGGTTCAGTGGGACACTAGCCTGAGTGAGCATAACCCCTCCCTCTGGTAACTGTCATGCACATCCGGCTGTGCTCATCAAAGTAGGGTGCAAACACATCTCAACTCTATGATATTGTGCCAACTGAAATGCCTAGTCAAGATAAAGGTTAAAGTACATTTTCCTGGAGCATCAATTTTATTTGAAGTTCAGGAACTTTTGAAAATTCTTGAACTTTTAACCTAAAGTTCTAGAAGCTTGGGAAAAAATATCAAAATTATTTATAGATACAAATACATGTTTATTCATTTGTGGTCACAAATATTAAATAGGTGGTCAGTATATGTTACTAGACATAATCCAACTAGGAGGCAAAATCTAAATGGGTGTGCAGTTTCATGATTTGTAGGAAAAATGGTTTATTAATCTGAAACTGTATGTGAGGCTATTCCAACAATTCAGAACCATGTCGCATAAATAATAAAGTGCCCATCCTTGAGGAAATTCTTTCATCGTGTATGTTTGGTCTGATTTATTACCTTTCGATGGAGAAACACCAGACTTCTCATAAAAAGAGCTCTGAGACTCTTGCCATCCATAGCCTTTTTGGGTGACCAAAATGGATTCAACCATTGTTCTGGGCCTTCTAGCTTTAATCTTGCTGCTTGTTCTCATTTTTCCTTATGATTTAAGATTCCACACAATGGTCTCTGTAATGACTCTGACTCTCCTTCCTTCACTGCAACACCACAGGGGACTCATCTGGTGAAAGTGTCTGCTGGATCAGCCAGGTTGAAACACTTCAGTTTAAATACTACCCTCAGAGGCGGAGTCAAGATGGCAGTGTGGGAAGATGCGGAGTTAGCGTCTCCCCACAACTAGGGTGCCTGCCGGCTGCTGGTGGGGGACTCTAATGCCCAAGAAGATGGGAGGAACCCCAGAGTGAACCGGTAGGATGTAGGGAGACTGAGGAGGGAGACGTGGAGGCCAGACAGGGTCAGGGCCCCTGAGGCCAGGGAGATCACGAGAGGTCAGTGGGAGGGACTCTCCAGGAAGAGCAGAAGAGGAGGGGAGAGCGATCGCCTGGCCCACTGGGGCCAGGGAGCCTGCTGAGCTCCCAAGCTGGTTCTCCCAACTCCAAAGCCCTATCCAGGCTGTGTGCGTCCTGGGGGCATAGGAGGGAGGCCGGGAGGATCAGGAGAAGCAGGAAGGAGGGGCCTTCTCAGACCCCAGACCAGAGGAGCAGGAGAGGAAAGGAGGGCATTTGTCCCACCCACTCGAGCCCAGGAAGCCTGCTGGACCCCCCAGATGTGGTCCCCTGCCCTCTGAGACCAGGGATGAGGGGCACGCCTGGGCCTTCTGTTCCTTGAGCCTAAGCTCCACCCCCCACAGCCCCCAGGGCCTTTTCCAGCACTGTGGGTCCTGAGCATTGGCCCCGCCCACCGCCCAAACCTCACCCTTGCTTAGGCCTCGCCCTCGACAACCACAGCCTTTCTCCCACGTCCCCTTTTTTTTTTTTCTTTTCCCTCCTCTTTTTTAATTTTATGGAGCTGATGGACCTTCCGGTTGTTGATTCATATATTTTGTTAATTTTTACGTTCTTTCTAACATATCTGTTAGTCTCCTAGTCTAATTTTATTTTTTACTTTGTTATTGTTTTTTTGTTTTTTTTTTTTGCCACCCCACGAGGCTTGTGGGATCTTGGTTCAAAAGCCTGGGGTTGGGTAGTAGCTCCTGTGGTGGGAGCTCCGAGTTCGAACCACAGGACTAAGAGAGAACCTCAGATCCCAGGGAATATTCATAGGAGTGAGGTATCATAAAAGTCCTCATCTCAACACCAAGACCCATCTCAGCTCTACCCAATAGCCTGTAAACTCCAGTGTTGGAAGCCTCAGGCCAAACAACCAGTAAAACAGGAGCACAATCCCACTCAAAAAAAAAATGAGATGGCAAAAAAATATGTCACAGATGAAGGAGCAAGGTAAAAATCTACAAGAGCAAATACATGAAGAAGAAACAGGCAATCAACCTGAAAAGGAATTCAGAGTAATGATAGTAAAGATGATCCAGAATCTCGGAAATAGAATGGAAGCACGGATTAAGAAAATACAAGAAAAGTTTAACAAAGATCTAGAAGAACTAAAGAACAAGCAGAGATGAACAACACAATAACTGAAATGAAAAGTACACTACAAGGGATCAATAACAGAATAACTAAGGCAGAAGAATGAATAACTAAGCTGGAAAACAAAATGGTGGAAATAACTGCCAAGGAGCAGAATAAAGAAAAAAGGATGAAAAGAATTGAGGACAATCTCAGAGACCTCTGGGACAACACTAAATGCACCAACATTTGAATTACAGGGGTCCCAGAAGAAGAGAAAAAGAAAGGGTCTGAGAAAATATTTGAAGAGATTATAGTTGAAAACTTCCCTAACATGGGAAAGGAAATAGTAACCCAAGTCCAGGAAGCACAGAGAGTTCCATACAGGATAAACTCTAGGAAAAACACACCAAAACACATATTAATCAAACTAACAAAAATTAAATTCAAAGAAAAAATATTAAAAGCAGCAAGGGAAAAACAAAAAGTAACGTACAAAGGAATCCCCATAAGGTTATCAGATGATTTTTCAATGGAAACTCTGCAGGCCAGAAGAAATGGCAGGATATACTTAAAATGATGAAACAGAAAAATCTACAACCAAGATTACTCTACCCAGCAAGGATCTCATTCAGATTCAATGGAGAAGTCAAAAGCTTTTCAGACAAGCAAAAGATAAGAGAACTCAGCACCACCAAACCAGCTTTACAACAAATGCTAAAGAAACTTCTCTAAGTGGGAAACACAAGAGAAGAAAAAGACCCACAAAAACAAACCCCAAACAATTAAGAAAATGGTAATAGGAATATACATATTGATAACCCTGAATGTAAATGGATTAAATGCCGCAGCTTGCTGAATGGATACAAAAATAAGACCCATATATATGCTGTCTACAAGAGACCCACTTCAGACCTAGGGACACATACAGACTGAAAATGGAGGGATGGAAAAAGATATTCCATGCAAATGGAATCAAAAAAAAAACTGGAGTAGCAATACTCATATCAGATAAAATAGACTTTAAAATAAAGACTGTTATAAGAGATAAGGAGGGGGCTTCCCTGGTGGCACAGTGGTTGAGAGTCTGCCTACAGATGCAGGGGACATGGGTTCGTGCCCCGGTCCGGGAAGATCCCACATGCCACGGAGCGGCTGGGCCCATGAGCCATGGATGCTGAGCCTGCGCGTCCGGAGCCTGTGCTCCGCAACGGGAGTAGGCCACAACAGTGAGAGGCCCGCGTACTGCAAGAAACAAAAACAAACAAAAAAAAGAGATAAGGAGGGACACTACATAATGATCAAAGGGTCAATCCAAGAAGAAGATATAACAATTATAAATGTTTATGTACCCAACATAGAAGAACCTCAATACATAAGGCAAATGCTAACAACTATGAAAGGACAAATAGACAGTAATACAATAATATTAGGGGACTTTAACACCCCACTTACACCAATGGACAGATCATTCAAAATGAAAATAAATAAGGAAACTCGAGCTTTAAATGACACAATACACAAGATGGATCTAATTGCTATTTATAGAACATTCCACCCAAAAGTAGCAGAATGCACTTTCTTCTCAAGTGCACATGGAACATTCTCCAGGATAGATCACATTTTGTGTCACAAATCAAGCCTCGAAAAATTTAAGAAAATTGAAAATGTAGCAAGCATCTTTTCTGACCACAATGCTACATGACTGGCAATCAATTACAGGAAAAAAAAACTGTAAAAAACACAAATACATGGAAGTTAAACAATGCACTACTAAATAACCAAGAGATCACTGAAGAAGTCAAAGAAGGAATTAAAAAATACATGGAAACAAATGAAAACACGATGACCCAAAATCTACGGGACGCAGCAAAAACAGTTCTAAGGGGGAAGTTTATAGTAATTCAATCTCACCTCAAGAAACAAGAAAAAACTCAAATAAACAATCTAACTGTACGCTTAAAACAACTAGAGAAAGAAGAACAAAGAAAACCCAAAGTCAGTAAAAGGAAAGAAATCATAAAGATCAGAGCAGAAATAAATGAAATAGAAATGAAGAAAACGATAGCAAAGATCAATAAACCTAAAGGCAGGTTCTTTGAGAAGATAAACAAAATTGATAAATGCTTAGCCAGACTCATCAAGAAAAAAAGGGAGAGTATGCAAATCAATAAAATTAGAAATGAAAAAGGAGAAATCACAACTGACACTGAAGAAATACAAAGGATTACAAGAGACTACTATAAACAGCTATAGTCAATAAAATGGACAACCACGAAGAAATGGACAAATTCTTGAAAAGGTACAATTTTCCAAGACTCAACCAGGAAGAATTAGAAAATATAAACAGACCTATCACAAGTAATGAAATTGAAACCGTAATCAAAAATCTTCCAACAAACAACTAGCAAATAGAATCCAAAACCACATTAAAGGGATCACACACCATGATCAAGTGGGATTTATCCCAGGGATGAAAGGATTCTTCAATATATGCAAATCAATCAATGTGATATACAACATTAACAAATTAAGGGAAAAAAACCATATGATCATCTCAATAGGTGCAGAAAAATCTTTTGACAAAATTCAACGTCCATTTACTATAAAAACTCTCCAGAAAATGGGCATAGAGGGAACTTACCTCAACATAATGAAAGCCATATATGACAAACCCACAGCAAACATCCTACTCAATGGTGAAAAGCTGAAAGCATTTCCACTAAGATCAGGAACAAGACAAGGATGTCCACTCTCACCACACTTATTCAACATAGTTTTGGAATTCCTAGCCACAGCAATCAGAGAAGAAAAAGAAATAAAAGGAATACAAATTGGAAAAGAAGAAATAAAACTGTCACTGCCGATGACATGACACTATACACAGAGAATCCTAAAGATGCCACCAGAAAACTACTAGAACTAATCAATGGATTTGGTAAGGTTGCAGGATACAAAATTAATGCACAGAAATCTCTGGCATTCCTATACACCAACAATGAAACAACAGAAGGAAGAATTAAGGAAACACTCCCATTTACAACTGCAAAAAAAAGAATAAAATATCTAGAAATAAACCTGCCTAAGGAGGCGAAACACTTATACTCAGAAAACTATAAAACAGTGATGAAAGAAATCAAAGATGACATAAACAGTTGGAGAAATACACTAAGTTCTTGAATTGGAAGAATCAATATTGTGAAAATGACTATACTACCCAAAGCAATCTACAGATTCAATACAATCCCTATCAAACTACCAATGGCATTCTTCACAGAATTAGAACAAAAAATCTTACAGTTCATTTGGAAACACAAAAGATCGCGAATAGCCAAAGCAATCTTGAGACAGAAAAATGGAGTTGGAGGAATCAGGCTCCCCGACTTCAAACTATACCACAAAGCTACAGTAATCAAGACAGTATGGTGCTGGCACAAAAACAGAAATATAGCTCAACAGTGTGGAATAGAATGCCCAGAGATAAACCCACGCACATATGGGCACCGAATTTATGACAAAGGAGGCAAAAACATACAATAGAGGAGAGACAGCCTCTTCAATAAATGGTGCTGGGAAAACTGGACGGCTACATGTAAAAGAATGAAATTAGAATACTACCTAACACCATACACACACAAAAAAATCCAAATGGGTTAAAGACTTAAATGTAAGACCAGACACTATAAAACTTTTAGAGGAAAACATAGGAAAAACACTCTGACATAAACCACAGCAAGATCTTTTTTGACCCACCTCCTAGAGTAATGGAAATAAAAACAAAAATAAACAAATGGGACTTACTTAAACTTAAAAGCTTTTGCACAGCAAAGGAACCATAAAGAAGACAAAAAGACAACCCTCAGAATGGGAGAAATATTTGCAAATGAAACAAAAGACAAAGGATTAATCTCCAAAATATACAAACAACTCATGCAGCTCAATATCAGAAAAACAAACAATCCAGTTAAAAAATGGGCAGAAGACCTAAATAGACATTTCACAAGAAGACACAGAGATGGCCAAGAGGCACATGAAAAGATGCTCAACATCACTAATTATTTGAGAAATGCAAATCAAAACTACAATGAGGTATCACCTCACACCTGTCAGAATGGTCATTATCAAAAAAGCTAGAAACAATAAATGCTGGAAAAGGTGTGGTGAAAAGGGAACCTTCCCACACTGCTTGTGAGAATGTAAATTGATACAACCACTATGGAAACCAGTATGGAGGTTCCTCAAAACACTAAAAATATAACTACCATATGACCCAGCAATCCCACTACTGGGCAAATACCCTGAGAAAACCACAATTCACAAATGGACATGCACAACAATGTTCACTGCAGCACTATTTACAATAGCCAGGACATGGAACCAGCCTTAATGTCCATCAACAGATGAATGGATAAAGATGTGGTACATATATACAATGGAATATTACTCAGCCATAAAAAGAAATGAAATTGAGTTATTTGCAGTGAGGTGGCTGGAACTAGAGTCTGTCATACAGAGTGAAGTAAGTCAGAAAGAGAAAAACGAATACTGTATGCTAACACATATATATGGTATCAAAAAAAAAAGGTACTCATGAACCTAGTTGCAGGGCAATAATAAAGAGGTAGACATAGAGAATGACTTGAGGACATGGGGTAGGATGGCGAAGCTGGGCTGAAGTGAGAGTAGCATTGACATATACACATTACCAAATGTAAAATAGTTGGCTGGTGGGAAGCAGGAGCATAGCACAGGGAGATCAGCTCAGTGCTTTGTGATGACCTAGAGGGGTGGTATAGGGAAGATGGGAGGGAGGCTCAAGAGCGAGGGGATATGGGGACATGTGTATGCATGTGGCTGATTCGCTTTGCTGTACAACAGAAATGAACACAGTTATTGTGAAGCAATTATACTGCAATAAAGAGCTATTAAAAATTTTTAAAGATAAAAAATAATACTACCCTCATCCTGGACTTTCTCATTGAAGACAAACGGTAAGAAGTTTTATACACAAATCCTGTATATTTTATTCAGGCTAAGGTTGTTTAAATTTTTATTTTTGCACTATAACTAAAATATCTTAAAGCAATAACCAATTTGTGGGGGAAAAGTTACCTATATTTTTAAACAATTCCTAAGAAATAAATGTGCATATGAAGTTCTTATGTTTACTATAACCATCCATAGGTTTTTAGATAGAACAAAAATTATGTTTTCTGTTAACATACTTAGAATTACTATTGTGGGGATGTAATCATCAATAATAATTAAATATTCTAAAATTATGACTATGTACATATATATATACAGGACACATACTTTACATTTTGATACATATTGAACCATTCTATGATATAAAGTCTTTCTATTTTATCAAACAATAAAACTAGTCCTTGAGCTCTCTAAATAGAATAAAGTATGATCTGTTGATGTAACGCTATGTGTATAAGCTCTAAGTCATCAGTCTGCCAACAGTCACATCTACATCTAAATAGTAATGCAGTGAAGAACTTGCCAAGGAAAGACCATCTTGCTTCAAGATTCAGCACAAAATGTAGGCTACAAGAATATAATTAAGATTTGACCGTAACGTTTATTTTTCTTTTTTAAGCAACAGCCTTTGATTGCCTGCTCTGCTACTTTTCTCTTTCACTCTGACAGTTTGGGTCTTTAGTGCCAATCTGCATATACCTATCACATAATTGTAAAGCTTATATATTTCTCCCTTTACCCTGCTCCCTTTACTGCACTTCTCTTATTTTGGACGCAATTATGTTTCTTCCTAACTACTTTAATTTAGAAAATGTAGGCTGAATCCTAATTCTACTCAGGATGGACTGTGCATGACCTGATATATTATTTTTCAGGTATATTCACTCCTTAACATTATAGAGTATGTCTAAAGAAATAGTAGAAAGATAGAAAGAAAAAGAAAAAAAGAAAGCTTTTATATTGCCATGGATGAATGTCTGTGAGCATTAATTATTTCCCTTAGCTATTCATAATAAAATATGATTTGTATTAAGTAGGTCAAATTAATTTGCTATAGCTAATTTTACATCAATGAATTGATTACTTGCTATTTCAATTGTCATTTCCTTGACTTTCTACCGAATATTAATTTTCAAAAATTATAAATAATCTTGTAAGAGGGCATAAGGCATTGTAATGTAGTGGAAAAGCATTAGAATAAAAGTGAGAATAACTGGGTACACTACTTGCTTTACTGAAACTGCTTGACCATAGGCAATAGTCCAAAATTAGTTGGTTAGTTGAGAATTATTATGCACATTACACTATGGTTATCAAAGAGTTAGTATGTTCCCCTGTAGGAGAGTGGAAAGAGGCAGATGCCATGGCAAATCTTTCAGATTTTTCAATTTTCTTTTTTGGAAGATGGAAGTAATGCTGCTTAACTCAAAAGGGACTTTATTAGTACTGAGTAAGGTAACATCTGTAAAATTATAGCACATTGTATGGCACACAGTAGGTACTATCTATATCTGTATCTATCTCTCTATATATATTTCCCCTTTTTTAATTTGAAGAATTTTATTGTTTTTGGTGCTATTTTGCTTTGTTTTTGTATATAATTTATTTATTTTTTAACCAAACTCCTTTGGAAGAATCACTATTTCAATTTATTACTTGGTAAGTTCTATGGGAAGAACAGGAGGCTGCAAGGGTATTTTGTCAAGGAGACCCCTTAGGGGTGGGTACTGCATGATGGAATGGGCTGAAATAGGTGGAATCCAAGTGATTCCTCCTATTTCATATATATATATGAAATAGTAGTTTTATATATATATGAAGGTAGTTTCAGAGGTGTTGAATATGGAATATTTTTTCCAGATAAATTCTGTGCACCGTGCAATGTGACATTTCCCTGTAACCTCAAAAAACGTTAGTGATAAGAAAGAAATTAGAAGATGCTTGCAAGGCTGGGATTTCTTAAGGAAACCAATTAAGGACAAAATGCTATGCAGTGTGGTGCAAAACACATAGATGAAAGAATATATGAAAACCAGGAATTTTTGTTGGTGTTTTTTGTTCAATATGCTACAAAACAATCTCTTTACTTGGACGACTTCTGCCCCTGGATATCTTAGATTTTGATTGGAAAATGTATAAGTGTACATCATCATGGTTAAGCACATTGTACTAAGGAGAGAGTGTTAGTGGTGGTGGAAAAGGGGGACATTGATTCATGGCTATGCTGTTTGCTGTCACCCCTTGGCCATGCTGTTCATTATCTCTTGGTCTCAGTTTACTCATTTGCAAAATCAAGTTAATGATAATATCTATCTCAAAGGATAGTTTTGATGCTCAAACGTGCAAATATGCACAAAGTCCTTAGAATGACGACTGATACGTATCAGGTACTCAAAGTGTCTATTTAATGAGAAAATCTATATTAACAAAATCCATACACACACCAAATCCTCATTTAAATATGACAAACATGACCATCAGTGCTTACATAAAAAGACAGCTGAATATAAATATGGCCGCAAATAATAACAATGCATTTAAGCAATTTAGAATGATGAACATAATAGATGTAGTAGAGTTTTTAAGCCATAAGGAAAAAAATAGTAATACTCATTTGTTTGTTTACTAGTAAAATTGTGGGTCTCTAACTCCATCTGATTTTTTTTGTTTTTTTTTTTTTTTTTGGACTAAGCCAACCTTTCGTTGCTGGCTTGGATGGAGCTAGAGAATAATGGCTAACATAAGAATGGAATGGCAGTTGCACTCTTACTTTGAATGCAGAAGCAGATTTTAGTGTAGACAATTTAGTTTGAATCAAGAAGCAGAAGGAAAAGTGGAAAAGTGAGAGAAAAAAAAGAGGGCAATACAGTACACCACACTGGGAAAGTTAACTGCTGCTGTTAATTGATGCCCCGTCTCACTGGGGATTGCCTTTGAGAAATGCAGATAGAAGCCAGCTTAATGCCGTCCCCTGTCAGAGGTGAAGGATCTGAGGTATCTATCAAGTTCATGCTGTCAGCGTTCCCATGTGGTAATTCCCCAGCAACTCCAGCAAGCCCCAATGAGGACCAGACACATCCTTTCTTTCATCCAGAGAATGTCCTTAGGCAAAGTCTTCTGTTTGTTCTGAAATGAGGAGCTTTGCTCCTTGTTCTTAGATCCAAGCAAGATGAGTGTCTTGCAAGGCTTCGCTCTTAGAGAAACACTGCATATCACAAACTCCCAAACACCGGACTTTTTTCCCCCTCTGGGAGTCCATATAAAACATTTTTGCAACTTTGGTAGCCACTAAGCATATGGGATTTTTGGAGAAGGCTGTGTGAGTGGAACTGAACCCACAGGTCATGGGATGTCAGATTAAGAAAAAAAACACAGCTTTTCTGTGAAACCAAGGAAAGAGTATAACTGGCTGCTTTTGTTGGACAGTGCAAGTAAAATATAATCAGAATAGCAGGAAACAAGATACCAGGTTCCAGAGAATGCCTGTGGGAAGAAGAATGGAATTTGTGAGAGGGGGAAATCTGTTATTAGGACTTGGAAACTTGAAAATAGAAAGGAACAAGCTACTATTTGGACTAGATAAGCGTTGGGAAGAGTTCAATTTTGCATAATAATTGTGATAGGACATATGCCTGAGAAGTTTTAAAGTTTAATATTGGAAGTGATTAAAAGTCTCTGGGCCAAGAAAATAATGAAGGTTTTAAAAGAAGGAAAGGTATGGGAAAGAAGTGGGGAAAATATGGGATTTAGTCTTTGAGGTTATGGGGTGTGTTGCCCAAAGAACTGTGTATTTGGAAGTCAAAGCGTTATTAAGACCAGTTTTAGTAATAAAGATAATTTGGAGAGGATTATTCTCTGTAGAGTTGAAAGTATTAGAGATCAACTTCTGAGACTTAAATGATGCTATATATTAGACAGTTGGGGTGGGCAGAGAATTGTGTAGCTATTTGCCAGAAGAGAATGTAAATTTGGAGTTAGAGGTGAAGTGTACGAAGGATTATTGTAGGAACTGAAGTGGAATGGCTGAGATGGTGGGAACAGGGCTTAGAGCCAGGAGGAAAGCAACACACAAGCCAGAGCTGAAAGAAGAGTGGATATGAGCCAAGCCTATTATGAAGATAGTAAAATGGAAGTTTCGGAGAAATGGGAAGGGAAGAGAGATGGGTCCCACGTGTGGCATTAGAGACTACAGAATGGAAACGGGTGGGAAAACAACAAGCTACTACTACACAATCTGTAGGAGTTCCATTTTTCCAATAAGTAGAAGTTAAGGATACATATCACAAAATAAAATTTAAAAAGGGAAACTTTTCTATAGTATATAAACTAGGCATGCAGTAGCTAAAAGCAGAGGAAAGGCCCACAGTTCATTCATCACAGCTTTATTCACCATAATATTAGCATGATTTCCTGTCGATCTTTTCATTATTATTATTTTTTTTTTTTGGAGAGAAAACACTTTTAACAATTTGGATCATTCTTTAAATCTGTAATATCATTGCAGTCAAATGTAAAAATGTACTGGATGACAGCTCAATGGATAATCAGTTCTAGGGGAAAAGAATGGAGTTTTTTTATCTTACCACTTATGCTTTCTCACGTGGAGAGTCCTTGCCTCAGAAGTTAGACACATGTGGATGAAAAGCCAAAGGAGAAGCCAAGTAACCATTTATAAACAGTTAGCAAGCACTTAAATACTTGTCTCATGTTTGGAGAAAGTTTGATCTGAAAATTGACTGAGTCCATGATACTTGCATGAACCTAAGTTACCGGTTCTATGGAAAAGATCCACAGAACTTTTCTTGAAAATCTGGATGAGTAGGATGTGAAGAATCAGTTGACCTTATCCATTTCAGAAGCAAAAGGAGAGGGTGAAATCTAGATAACTGACTTTATGAAGTATCCTCAACTGATCCAGGTAAATGTGGTCCAGACAGTGGCCTACTAGCAAAACAATCAATTTAAAAATGTCTTTCCTTGCAGGAGGTGGTTGGCCTTTAAGGGAGCAGGGAGAGCTGGACCAGATGTGGGAAATAATGTAGGACCTTAAAACCCAACAATAGGCTATTCATTCATCCACTTATTTATTCATTAAATAAATCTTTATGGCACCTCCTTACGTGCTGAGTACTTCTTAAGTACTAAGGATGGATTCCTTGGAAGCCGAGAGAGAGACAGTTTCTAATTTTAGGGAATTTTGCAACTCTAGCAAGGACCACAAAATATGACAAAATGAAAAGATACCAGGAATTGGTTCTTGCTATGTAGAAAATGATTTGCTGGGGTGAAAGACTGAGCATCATACTTCTTCGAGAAGGACAGATATGTAGCCTACTCTGACGGTGTGGAGGTTCAGTTAAGGCCTCAGTCCTAAGCCAACAATAACATATGTGGACAAAATATTCCAGAGTGAAAATCAGGTTTAAATGTGTTACAGTGAAGAAGTCTGTTGAGTTTTAGAAAGAGAAAGACAGCCAGGGCAAGAGCAATCCAGTGGCTGATGCATGGGAGAGTAACAAGACGATTTCCTAAGGGCAGGCAAGAGCCATGGAGGCCTAGTGAATAAAGAACCAACGTTCTATTTTATTCTGAGTTCACCGAGGAGCGTTTTTTGAGTTTTAAGCAGGTAAACAACATGGACTACTGTTTGTAATAATTTGAGTATTTGCTCACTAACCAGCTAATAGAGTCATGAAGCTGACAAAAAGATTTTTCATTAAAAAAAAAGGACATGATTCATTTCAGAATAGAGGTTAACTCATTTATAATAGTATTAACAAAAAACTAAATCAATGTCCTGAAGAATTTTAGGAAATTAGAAGAAAAACGTCACCATTTTTTAAAATCATAATTTGCTAATCACTTGCTGTTTGCTTTAAAACCACATTTTCCCTCTGTTCTGCTCTGTTTAAAAGGCTGACCCCGGCGAACTATATTTCCTGGTTCCCTTGTGAGCTAGCTTTCAGTTAAAAATCTACCTCTTGGAGACTCTGGCAGGAGATTTGAGAACAGAATATGAGGGGAAGCCAAGGCCCTGTCTCCCCCTCCACTTCAGGTGGCATCTCTGGCAGTGATGCACCTCCCCTCTGAGAAGACTTTGTATGGATCTTAAATCTACTGGACAGCTAGAGATTCTGAGTTCTGGTAATACCCACACCTTGAGCTCTGTGAGCGCAGGACCTTAGACTGTTACTAATTTCTATGTCTCACTATCTTTGCCCTTTCATCTTTTTGCAACTGTTGTAATTCCATTCTCCTAATAAATTCACTCTATTGAATTATCTGTGTTGATTTTGTTGTCTTATTTTTGTTTGTTTGTTTTCTGTTGGATCTTGAGAGTGATTTAAATTCATATTCCCTATTTGGGTTGTTTCAATAAGATAGATGAATTGTTTAGCTATTCACCTTATATTTAGTATAATGATTTACTTTTTTTTTTTTTTTTTTTTGTTTTTGTTTTTTTTTTTGTTTGTTTTTTTTTTTTTTAGCAGTACGCAGGCCTCTCACTGTTGTGGCCTCTCCGGTTGAGGAGCACAGGCTCCAGATGCATAGGCTCAGCTGCCATGGCTCACGGGCCCAGCCGCTCTGCGGCATGTGGGATCCTCCCGGACTGGGGCACGAACCCGCGTCCCCCGCATCGGCAGGCGGACTCTCAACCACTGCGCCACCAGGGAAGCCCATGATTTACTTTTAAAGAGCATTCACATTATTATTAGTTTACATAAATAATCTGTGTTTTACTTAATCCATTTTTATTTATACTGTGTCCAGTGCTAAGTGTATTTAAAAATGAAGGATTTAGACACTCAGTTCTTTAGAGAACTGAATTGTCAGGTATGGAACTCATTGTTCTGGTTGATTTGTGTCAATAATTTTGTGATGGAAATGAAACTGGTATGGGAAGCAGGCCTCTGTACTATAACTATCAAGGTGTAGAAATATCCACTTTCAGATAAATCTCCTGAAATGTCATCATCATTGTGTTGGAACAAGTAACTCCTTTAATAGATAAACAAATATGGAAAATAAAACACTTTAAGGCACTCTTGCAGGTATTCATATTTTCTTCATAGATTTTATCACATGCTCTTCTTCTAATATTTAAACCAGAGCAGTTAAATGGGAATGGAGTTCTGAGTGGGTTTGGAATAACAAGGATTTTGAGTGGGCTAGCTGTAGCACAGAAGTAAAAGCTTTTGAGAGGCTAGTAAAAAGCATTAAAACACAGAGTAAACTAGGTTATACAGGGATAAAGAGACCATCCTACAAGAGAAAAGGAGATTGAGCGAACACTTAAGATAATGTATGACTACCCAACATTTGTATATACATTCATGTAACACCTGTCTTCTCGGAACCTGGAGGCAGGTTTCATGAATCATTTAGCTTTTTATCACCAGCTCCTAGCATAGGGGCAGGCTTATGGTGATCATGAGTTATCTTTGCTGAATGAATGAACTGAAAAAGCAGACAATTTACTATCCTTCCTTCCTTCCCTCTTTTTTTTTTTCTTCCTTCTCTCATTCAGGTGTAAACTAATTTAGAATAAAGTATCAGTTGAAAAATGTTTAAGGTATTACCTAATCAAATAGTTATTACTTTCCTAGGGGACTCTAGAAATGTCTTGAAGGAAAAAATATTAAAACTTTAACATAAATAAAAAATAAAATATTTATTGACTTAAGTAATAAATAAAATCTTTGGGGACTGAAGGATAACCCCCTTGAAAGGCCATGTTTGGAGATGAGAAGCCTGCCCCATAACATTCACATAAGACCATACTTGTGACGATGGTGAGGTTGTTGATACCAAATTATCCATGAATGCTAAAAGATTGGAAAAATGTCAGGATGAGCATTGAACTCCAAAAAGTTGAAGACGTTGTATTTCAGAAAACAAGCTTGAATCTGGAAGATTGGGTATATGCAGAATACACAGACAGAAACCCTTTAGTTTTCTAAAATTTTCAAACACTCATCTAATTGATCATTTTTGTTTTCACATGGATTACTATCATATTCTTAAGGGTTTTTTTTTTTTTTTTCCTATAACTATCTGGAATTATCCTAACAAAAACAGAGATAGTTTCAGTGTATAATGTAAATTATTCAATTACTTCACTAGGTAATGGTGATAATTATAAGGGAAGCAGGTGTTTAATGGTTAGAAAATGCCTTTCAACTCATAATTACTGCAAAATAATGATTTAGTAAGCTATGTGTATTCTTATTAATTCATGAAGCTAATAGTAACAATTGAAATTCTCTTTAACATGAGTTGATTTACCAAAATCAACAAATCATGTAATTCATCTCACTAACAAGCTTATCCATCTTCATTGACGTTTTTCATAATAAAATTTATATTTTGAAAAATGTGAATATTCTAAATCTGTATGCTTAAATGTATATAAAAACGCTGTTTTCTTTAGGAAAGTACTCCTCTCCATAGTAACACAGTTTCAAATAAATCCAAAGAAATTCAGGAAATCTATTAAAGATGTGATATTTCTAAATTTTTCATTTTTATTCAACAAAATCTTTCTGTTTTTAATAAAAACAATTTCCTCATGGTTAATGTGGCACTCTGACAGAGGTATGTTCTTTTACCAGGTTTGCCTTAAGATTGCTCTTAGGCTACTAAAAGAACACTTGAATCTCCATTTATAAAAGGCTCCTACTTTTTGGCTCAGGTTCTGAGTTTGTGCATTTTGAAAATAGAAGTACTTTATAAAGTCCTTTGATATCTTTTCATCAAAGAAACGAAAGAAGACCTATTTCATTTTTATTTTTACTTTGACTTGTATTTTTCAGAATTAGAACTGGGTTAAACTCCTTGTCATGTTATATAACAGGAATATCTTGTCATATGCTGACATCTTGTCACCTAAACAATTACTCATGGTCCTGGTGAGCTTTCAGAGAAAGGTTCTGGCAATTATTAAATGTCTCAGCTCTTCCTTTGGCATTTTACAAAGTTAAAAATCCATTTGATATATTGTCTGTATTTTTGCAGAAAATATTGCGCTAGACACTCATTCTCAGCCTATCTGAGGGTTTCCATATGCTTACATAGGATGAGCGTAATATACAATATTCCATATGCTTCTATTTAAAATGTATTTGAAATCAGAATACATTTTCCCTAATTCTTAAGGATTCAAATAACATATTAAAGTACTGTCTTCTATAAACAGGAAATATTAGAAACTGAGAAGTGCAGGAATAGGGTACATGGGTACCTAGAAGAACAGCACTATAGGCAGAGGTGACCATTACACACATATTAAAAGACAAATATTGAGGCTGATGTGGCTGGAGCAGAGTTAACGATGTAGGAATGAGGTCAGAGTGTTAGGAGAAGCCCGGAGCCTCATAGGGAGGAAAAACACCAGGTACTTCATTCTTAGTGAGATGAAGAGTCATTAGAAGAATTTAGTGGAAGTCTGCCATTCATTTCTTCAACAAATATTTATTAAGCATCCTAATGTGCACGAGCTGCTGCTCTAGATGCTGCAATAAATCAGAAACAGAAAAACGTTATTTACTTCATATGGCTTGTAGTTTTCTGGATGGGGTGCAAAAATTAGATAGCCAATAGACCAATGCAGAGTAAACATCTCTTATGTACTAAAGTGATACATGGTACGGAGAAAAATAAGACAAGATCAAGTGGCTAGGGAGTTAATTCTATGGTGAGAGGTTGTTGCTGTTTTATGTATGATTGTGGGATATGACTGATATTGTTGCACCACTCTATGTGCTAAACGGAGGGGAGATTTTAGGGAGGCACGATTAGAAGCATGGAAACCAATTAGAAAGTCATTACAATAATGAAGGAAAGAGGTGAGTTTGGCTTTAACAACCTGGAGGTGGAGGTAGAGATGGCAAAAAATGGTGGGATTCTGGATTAATTTTAAAGGGATGTTAGCCAGCATGATGGGCAGCTGTGTTGCATATGAGGAAGGGACAAAAGAAGGAGTCAAATATGACTCCAAGACTTATGCCTCAGCAACTGAAACAATGGAATTGCCTGAGCTAGAGAACATTACATTGAAGGGTGGGTTGAGGAAGTGAAAGTGTAAGTTTAAGTCAGTGTAGCACATGGAAATTATGCTATAGAACGTTAGGCAGAAAGGGACTTAATAGGACAGTGGTTAAGTATATCGGAAGGGATTAAATAGTAAGTGCTAGATTGAGCCTCTAGGAATAACTCCTAAAACCATTGGGAGATTACCTAAATAAAGTTGCTGTTAGGAAATATTCTTTTCTCAAGCATCAGTGGAATAAAAATCCTACCTCTATTTCAACCAGCACGACCACGTCTAGATACCAAGGAAGCTGGAGAATGGACATCCCTAGATGCAAAGCAGTGATTAGGAAGCCAGATGGAGAAGCCATCGCCAGGGCTGCTGAACTTCCCACAGTATTCCACACTAATGAAGCTGAAGAAGAGCATATTTCAGGCAAGAATAACATGTTTTAATAACCCTCAGTGGAAACAGAAACAGCAAACAAAGGAGTAAAAAACGGCCTGAATTATCAAGACTTGTTTTGCACTCAGGCACCTAACAATCTCCAGCTTTTCACTTTCCCAACTAGAAAAAAAAATGATCGCATGAATTTGTAGGAATCAATGCAGACTATTTGCACCATGTGGTTGTCAAATGCAATGTAATATGGAATATTGGGAACATGTTAAATTTGTGGTGACTATTTGATACCCTTTGGAGATTTAAAATAGAGCTTACTGGGCTTCCCTGGTGGCGCAGTGGTTGAGAGTCCACCTGCCGATGCAGGGGACATGGGTTCGTGCCCCGGTCCGGGAAGATCCCACATGCGTGGAGCGGCTGGGCCCGTGAGCCGTGGCCGCTGAGCCTGCGCGTCCGGAGCCTGTGCTCTGCAACGGAAGAGGCTGCAGCGGTGACAGGCCCGTGTACCGCAAAAAAAAAAAAAAAAAAATAGAGCTTACTGTACAAATCTGATAATCAAGAAATGGAAGAAATCGAGGAATATATTAGGGAAAAATAATTTATAGGTGATGTTGTGAGACAGGATAAAGTGATGGGAAAGAACAAACTTGGAGAAGAGACAAGCTGAGCCTCCCATTATTGTATTTCCCAAATGCTCAGACTGTTTTCACCTTATATTCTAATTAGTAATTGATTTTTTAAACCATGTTCCCTAGTGCCACAATGCACAGAGGAAAAAAATACCAAACACAATAAAGAGAGCACATTTAACAAAGATAATACAGATATAAAACTGTTAAGATCAGAGAGAAAGCTGTCACCTCATACTAAAAATCTAAACATATTATTCAGGAGAAAATCAAAGTCTTCTATAGAAATCAATTCATATAAGTTACACTTTTAGTCAATTTGTTCATGGAGGGTATGATTTGATAAATATTTCTATATTAGTTATTTCTGTGTTACAAATTACCCCAAAATTTAGTGGTTTAAAATAACATTTATTTTCACTCACTTTCTGTGAGTTGGGAGCAACTTAGCTGGGTAGTTCTGGCCCAGAGTTTCTCATGAGATTGTAGTCAGGTTCTTGGTCAGGACTGTAGTCCTATCTGAAGGCACAAATGGGAAGGATGTTCTTACAAGCTGAGTCATGTCATTGATGGCAGTTCTCAGTTCCTTGATGGCTATTAGCTGGAAACTTCAGTTCCTTGATATACGAGGGTCTCCATATGGCTGCTCATAACATAGCAGCTTGTTTCCTCAGAGTGAATTATGCAATAGAAAGAGAAAACACCAACTTGTCCAAGAGAAAAACTGCAGTCCTTTGTAACCTAATCTGGAGGGATATACATTATTTATCTCATTTCTATTGATCACACAGACATTCCTGGTACAATGGGGGAGGGGACCACGTAAAGGTGTAAATACCAAGAGTCAGGGAACAACAGGGATCCTCTTGGAGGCTGGCTGCTACAGTCAACCTTTTTTGACCTTGTGCAATTGTGGGAACTTGTTAAGCTGTCTAATAAGACTGTCATATTCAGTTTGATGTTTGCTAGAGTTTGAAGTAATCAGAGCAGTCACTTTGGAAGGGAAAATGGCTGTAAAATGGGAGAGATTAAGCACAAGCTGGAACCCATGAAAAAGGACTCAAACTTACACTAGTTCTTAGTGCCTCTAACATTGGTGGTCTCAGTATCCTCAGAAGCCCAGGCCCTTTCTCACAGAGCTAGGAACATACACTTGGTTCAACTTCATCCAAAGCTGAGGATGATCTCAGGGAAGATGGAATAGTTGTAGGCCTAGCTGCTGCCAGCATATAATGGACAATGTGTGTAGGCTACTAAATAGGTCTTGCTTCACTTCTGCCTTTCAAATCTCCCACAGGAATCTCTCTGGTGGACCATTCCAACAAAAACATGCAGAGAATGGAATTCTGGGAAATGTAGTTTGGTCCAGAAAAGTTATCACACTAAAAACCCACCACAGATCATAACAGAAGAAGCAACAACAGTAATTTGGAAAGCATACAGGAGATTCTAGGCTAAATAAGAATATTTTTTGTAGTCACGCCGATTAAGAGGTTTACCCTGTTTCCTTTTTAAGAAGCAATTTATAACAAATGTTCTTATTGCATGTTTTGTATTTCTTCTTATTATTAATTTTAGATTGTAATGTCTCTCTTTTTTGAGGTTTAATTGACATATTGCAGGTGTATAGGAATGATTTAATATTTGTATATATTATGAAATGATCACCACAAGTGTAGTTAACATCCATCACCAAACACGGTTACATTTCCTTTTTTTTCTAGTTGTCCCTTACTGATGCTGTCATGAGACCTCTACTGGATGTGTCTTGGACAATATCTTGGTTTGAATTGAGGAAATGCTGGGCGGTGGTTGTTGGGGGGATGGGGGTCTCTTCCCTACCAAGGACAAGTAACTAAGCACTTGACAGGCATAGCCACATTCCCAGCATCCTCATCCCCTGGAACAGAAACCCCACCCCCACCCCAAGAGCTCTGGACATGCATACAGCACATTTCCAAACTGACCTCTCCTTTACCATCTTGGAAGATGGGGGAGTTAGCTCTTGGTCACATGAACATGGTACCTCAACCCTCCCCCCGACTCACCATAAGAAGAGAGAGAACTCAGCTGGGCAAGACACAAAGTGGCTCTCCTGTCCCGTAGTTCCTTCCTCAGCTCCAGTGGGCCAAACTCTTGCTACCCCAGGGCCCTCCAGGATGCTTAGTTGTATTGAGGTTTTTAAAAATATATATTATGTACTTTGAGACGATAATGTGTATGTGGCAGGGTGGCCCAGCCAGGGCTGAGGGAAGAGGACTGTCTATGTCATATATTCCCAGGCTGGGGGCCAGTGACAGCTCGATTCTCCTGCCTGTTTCCCAGTCCATCAGATCTCTTGGCCCTTTAGACAACATTCATGATTTTGTTTCGTGGGGTATTTTTTTTGAACCTTTATTCATTATTTTTCTTTATTATTACATGTATAATTTATATATTATATATTACATTAAGTTATTATAATATGGTGTTTGTTATACTATATAATGTGTATATATATATGTATATAATATATACATAATATTTAGACTATTGATGACACATATTTATCATTGATGACAAATATTTTCCTGAATTAAAGGTGTTTTTGTAGGTACTGTAATACACAGATGCCTGGAAGATGTGTATCATAACTCAGCATTACAGCCCATATTTCAATATCCACAGTGGGAATAAACAGGTAATCAAACCCTCATGTCCTCATCCCCAGCATTCGATTTTAACAAGGTTTATTTCTGTCCAAATGGGCAGTGTGTGATGTAGACTTTTAATTATTTTTATCCCTTAACTCTTTACAAAGTGATGTGAATATAAATATTCATATTTATTAATTTTGGTTTTTAAAGAAGAGCTAAAACAGGGATTATGATAGGGAGGCTCATGTATGTCTATGTGCTTCATTTTGTCTCTTTTAACTTTCCTAATGTATTTGGAGAGTTGAGACTGTGGGAGGATGACACCCCATAGCACTAAAACTATGAAATTGAATAGGTGGGTACAGCTGAGGGGGAAGAGTATGAGAAATCAAAAAAGGAATCCTCGGGCTTCCCTGGTGGTGCAGTGGTTGAGAGTCCGCCTGCCGATGCAGGGGACAAGGGTTTGTGCCCCGGTCCGGGAAGATCCCACATGCCGTGGAGTGGCTGGGCCCGTGAGCCATGGCCGCTGAGCCTGTCTGTCTGGAGCCTGTGCTCCACAACGGGAGAGGCCACAACAGTGAGAGGCCCGCGTACCGCAAAAAAAAAAAAAAAGGAATCCTCAAGTTAAAGTCACCTTCGTTTTATTCTCTTAGAGTGTCTACACTGTCTAAAGCTTTGAATAAGTGTAGAGGAGAAAGGGAAAGCATATGAAATAAATTATACAGTAACTTAAATGTTCAAGTACAGACTAATGGTATCATGGTATCATAAACTTCTTTTACTATCATTTCCCTCTATGAAAAGTCAGTCGCTATTTTACATATCTTCCACTTCCTTGTGTAGAAATATTCCAGATCAATGGGCATAATTCACGGTCAAATGAGAAACTGCAAAGTACCTTTCTGTTAGATAACTTTCTTCTTAATGTTTTCTTATGGGTTCTATATTCCAACTGCACACAGAGAATTAAAACATTCATTATAGGTGTCAGTTAACATTTTATTTTGGCTACTAAAGACATTTGTAAAGAAAAAGATCCCTGAAATATGCCTGAAATAATTGGCTTGACACATCAGAGAAAAGTATGGGCCTTAGAAATATGTCTGAATTAGGCATCATTCGATGTGTTAATCCTAATTGGTTCACCTCCTGCTGCTACTTACAGGCTTCAGAGTTTCCTAGATTTCAGCAACTTTTTAAAAAGTTTAAAAGGGTTTTCAAATGTAAATATTCTTCTTTACTTGGCAACTTGTTTCTGGGAGAAACACGCTCACATTTCAGGTTTAGCACAATAAGGAGAAAGAGCGAGAGCATCTCTGAAAGAATAATTATCAGACAACTCTGTGTAAAAGGTGTTATCCTGTTACCATACACATGGAGCAGGATGGATAATATCCTTCCTGTTTTCCTTTTATGGCTGCAAAGAGCATACTGTATTTTATTTCTTTCCTGTATATTACGAAATATTCCAAATGTACATAAAGAATTAAGCACTATATAAGAATAACATTCTTTACAGTCTTTTTATATAATTCTATGATATGGAGAATTGTAACAGATAAAAATTGGGCTTGAAATGAGAAGGGTGAAGATAGGTAGAGCGTAAAAGACAAAATGCTAAGTTCATGCAATTTCTTTGGCATATTTTACATTTGCTCTGAGTATCTATGGAATATCTGTGAATGAACATACCTAAGAATATCAGAAGTTTATTTAAAATATATTCTGTTGCCTGAATGCAACCATCTTGAAATAGACCAAAGAAAAAGAAAGAAGCCTGTCTATCATTTCTTGAAAGAGGCAAATCTACTCATCCTTATTTAGGCAGATTCAATATTTCTTTAATGTATGCTTCCTGCAAGCACATAATATTGAATAAATTAGCCTCTATCCCTGATGAGGATGTATCACTCTACAGGACCATATAAAACATATCTCAGTACACCATGTCTTGGTGCTCCTAAATCTAATTCCACTTATATTTGACATATTCTGGTTACCTACAAAAATACTGTGCTCAGTTCTTTGTTCCTATTTTCTTTATTATTCAGCATTTGCTACTATGGTCTATTAAATGTTGGAAATGTAAAATATAAATACAAAGTTTTTCTAAGAGCTAATCTAGATTCTGACAAGAGTCCACATTAGTTATGGTTTCATCCTCAGGGTTGTAGGAAATCAGTAATTTGTAACCTCCCCATTCATGAACCTATTTTATTCTATGCAACACTCATCAATTTGCATCTGATGCTTTAATCACTTATGTTTTTCTACCATCATTCTATGGACTCCAGTTCTATAAGCCAAAGACATGGCAAAGGCCTCCTTGGAGGAATTACCTTAACTAATTCCTTCTAAATTGATTTTTACTGTCCAGATTCTCAGTTAACAGGCCAAGTGGCTGTCTAGCTTGCTTTAACTGCTGACTATCCAAAATGATTCTAAATAAGATGCAATAATTATGGACTCAATGCCTTGGATAGAAGCTAGGTTGGGCCACCCCCTAAATAGATCAGGCTGGTTCATGCTAATATTATCTAAATTGATCTTAAAGAGCAAAGTACCAGGGTTTCCACTGTTACTGTTTTTTTCTATGCTGACTATAGGCAGTTCTCTCACAAACCATGTAGCTCTACCATCCTTGGCTGTAGGATTCAATATGCCTTTCTCTGCAATGTGTGATACATGTGAGAAGTTGGCTACAGATTAAAGAGGTACAGGCAATAGCAATTGCAATAGAGGAAATGACTTAAGAACAGGCAAAACATCCTCTTTTGATTGTTTTCCTCTTAGAAAGTTAACATATAAATACATTTCACATTTCTAAAAAAACAGAACAAAACAAAAAACAAATAGAGATATTTATAATAAAAGCTAACAAGCTCTGTTATTTACTATCCCTCAGAAATGTTCACAAACTTTACTTTGATCTAGCAAAGAACAAAGGCATTAGTAAACAAGCACTGAAATGTGAAAAGCACATGAAGTTGATGGTCTCATAGCTTGGATAATAGTGATCATTTCCTTGTCAATTTCCTCAGAGCCTCTCCTTGATAGTCTGTGAAATCTCTGCAGGTAAATTCAGTTTTAACATTAGCTCTGTTCCTGGATCTTCAGCATCACCAGTCCCCCAGTATGCCTTGAAAACACACATACACACACACACACACACACACACACAATGGCTAAGATCATTCAAAACATATCAAGCATAGACATAGAAACTGAGAGTCTCTTATGATGCAGATGGGCTCATGTGCTTACTTAAGATCATCAGTAAAATTCCAAGACTTTACTTGGGGTGGAAAAAGGTTAACAATTATATCAGTTATTTTGTATAAAATCAGTAACCATGACTTCAAGCAGAAAGTTTAAAGATTCTCAATTTAGAGAATAATTCTCCATTTCAGAAAAGCTTAAAAAATGATATGACTGTTAGAAGTACCATTTTAAAAGTTGAAAACAGTAACTCGAGAACTTTAAGTCCAATCCAGTAGCCGCTAGCTATGGGTGTCTTTAAATTTATCTTTTAAATAAAATTAAAAACTTAATTCCTCTGTCACACTAGTCACATTTCAACTGTTCAATATTTACATGTAACTAGTGGCTACATATAGGAGAGCAGAGGTATAGAACATGTCCATCATCACAAAAAGTTCCATTGGACAGCATTGCTCTAGAAAATTAATTTAAAAAAAGCAAACATAGAGCCAAATCTTCCAAATACCTAGCATCAGGACTATGAAGTTGTAAGCCCGAGAGTGGAACAGAGTGAAATATCAGTTCTAAAATCTAATTATTAGATGTGTAGGCTGAACAGCTGAGATGCTCAAAGCTGGTATAGCTGGAAGTTTCCTTGTGGTATTAGTTCATGGTTTGTGTTCCTACTGTCTTTGGCACCAACATCCTTGAGAGGGAGACTAAATATCCCACAGTAAGCAAGTGGCATTTCTTATCATTTGTGAACTCAGGAAGAAAGAGAGAAGAGAATAAAAGCTTTGCAACACCCCATCAAAAAGCCTAACATAATAAATTATTTGGTAGCATAATAAAAATGTAATTTTTTCACGTAACTAGCAGTAGAAGCACTGGAAATATAGAATCTGTTTAAGAAGACAGTAGTCATTTTATGAGAACCAATAAAGACAATTTGTAGAACCACGTAAAGAAGAAAAAGGATTGAAACAGGTCTGGAAAACTATGTAATAACAAACTGCTAACATATATTGAGATCTTACAATGTCCTATGTCATTTACCTTTTACAATGATCTTCAAAATAGGCACAATTATTGTTTGCATTTTAAAGGGGAGAAAGTAAATATTAAAATTAAGTAACTTGCCCAATATAAAATAGTTAAAGAGTGGGATTAAAAGCCAAATATGACTCCAGAGAAATGACTAATGTCCCAATTTTGCTCACAATAAAATCTTTGCTACCAATTATTGCACTATACTGAGAATAATTGCTCAGATATAAGCTATACAGCTCTGAGATTTATTCAGCTTTATTCATCTGTATATATACATAATCATTAGTGTGCTCTGGACTTCATGTGTGAGATTATTTGATCTCTTTTTGTGAACCAAAATATGGTTTTTTGTGGGGATTTTTTGCGGTACGCGGGCCTCTCACTGCTGTGGCCTCTCCCGTTGCGGAGCACAGGCTCCGGACGCGCAGGCTCAGTGGCCATGGCTCACGGGCCCAGCCGCTCCGTGGCACGTGGGACCTTCCCGGACCGGGGCACGAATCTGTGTCCCCTGCATTGGCAGGTGAACTCTCAACCACTGCGCCACCAGGG
Organism: Phocoena sinus; assembly: GCF_008692025.1. NCBI lineage: Eukaryota > Metazoa > Chordata > Mammalia > Artiodactyla > Phocoenidae > Phocoena > Phocoena sinus. The sequence goes on along the minus strand of NC_045780.1, from coordinate 57,841,048 downwards.
AAACCCCCAAATATGGTATTTTCAGGACTTTCTAAAATCTCAGAACTTCAAAAATTCTAAATTTTCTCATCCATGAATTAATTAATCTACCATAGTGGTTTACAGAACCCAGTCCTTATCATTTTATTTGAATTATCTAACATTAAGATGTTTTTGTCTTAATTTTTGCTTACTATTCCAACATCATACAAACATATTCTACCATTTTAAAAGTAACTACAGAAATCCAAAGCATCTTCCTCATTCTTATGCACCCTTTTTCAATTCCTTTAGAGCCAATTGTTTTAACCTCTTTATTAAGTATGACTGACATACAAAAAGTTGTACATATTTAATGTGTACAACTTGATGAGTTTGGAGATAAACTAAACCATCACCACAATCTATGCCATAAACATGTCCATCACTTCCAAAAGTTTCCTCACACCCTCTTTACTTGTTATTTTGTGATAAGAACACTGAGCATAAGATCTATCCTCTTAGAAATGTTTTTTTAAGTACACAATACCGTAATGTGAACCTTAAGAACTAGGCTGTGCAGCAGACCTCTAGGACTTACTCATCTTGCGTAACTGAAACTTGGTATTAGTCAAAAGGTGGAGGCAATTTTCTTGAAAGTGTTGCTGGTGTTTTTCTCACTGCTATTCACTCCTTAATCCACAGCAGCATGGCTTCCAGTCCACATGCTATGAAATGCACTTTGTCCAAACTACTAATAATAGCATACATGTAAAAAAAAGTGACCTAATGTTATGTCACCTAATATTAGACATTATATTATGTTGCTCTTTTATGAAACTCTTTTCTCCATTAGGTTCAGTGATATAAATGATCAATTAAATATTCCAGGGCACTTGATTTCCAAAGTAATGCATCTCACAATTTTAATAATAAAATCTGACCCTCTCATGATTGTCTTTATGTCACAATTCATTTACCATGAACTCACACAAGGTTTTGAATCGACCTTTACTTTTCTCCTTCTCCCTGTAATTCCTCATATATACTCACTTTTCTCCTTCTCCCTGTAATTCCTCATATATACTCATTTTCTGAGTATCATCAAGGTTATGTCTATAATATCGGAAGAATTTGTGCCCTTTCGTCTTCTCTCTGTTGCAGTCTAGTTAGTTATGTTTATAAATAAATTTAGACTAGATTATTGAACTTCTTCACATCCAACATATTCCACACATCTACCAGAATTTTCTTAAACAACATTATAAATGTGCCACTCATTTGCTTAAAATATTTTGCTAATATGTCCATTAGTTTCAGGATAAATCTAAGTGATCAACTTGACATTTAAGACACTTTATAAATTGGCCCAAGTCTACTCAATTCATTAAGATTTCTGTCTTGGGCTTCCCTGGTGGTGCAGTGGTTGAGAGTCAGCCTGCCGATGCAGGGGACACGGGTTCGTGCCCCGGTCCGGGAAGATCCCACATGCCGTGGAGCGGCTGGGCCCGTGAGCCATGGCCGCTGAGCCTGTGCGTCCGGAGAAAAAGATTTCTGTCTTGATATTACACCAGTAACCTAGTATCCATGATCTACACGCACTGAATTATTTACACTTCCTAATACTGGCAATGCTTGACCTCTCCATTCTGCTCTTGATGTAATTTGTTTTCTGTCTTCCTGGGATTTCTCTTCTTCCTCATCTTGTTTATTTGTTAAACATTTATTGGTGCAAAATGCTATTCAGATTTGACTTGTCTAGGAGGCCTACAAGCTTTCTAATTTGAATCAAGAAATGTCCATGAGTATTTCCAGTTTAACTGTATTATTTGCTTATTTCTGCCATGATACTTACTCAATATATTGAATTCACTTCTTAACCACCCATCTCCTTAGATAGACCAGTATCGGGACAAGAAATGTATATTAATTGGTCTTGATATGAAACAAATTCAATATGTGAGATATTTTGAGTTTAATATTATTTGGGCAATTGTGTAAACTGGTTTCTTGAGCATGTGTGTACAAGTTGGGATGAAATTAGAGCAGAAATGTATAGCTTTCTAAAGAGTAATTTGAGAAAAACAATGACTTAAAATTTAAAGCTAATTATCCTACTTAAGAAGATAAAAAAAAAAAAATAGCAAAATAAACCCAAAGATGTGTTAAGAGGATTTAATAAAAACAAAATCTGAAATCAGTGAATTTGGGAAACAAAATATAACAGAAAGGATGAACCAAGATAAATTTATTCTTAGAAAGAGCTAACCAAAAAATATATTTCTGATTAGCCTTAACAAGAAGAGGAGAAAGGGCAGAAATAATGTTAAGAATGAAAAGTTAATATAGTTACATATAAAGAAGAGACTTTGAAACAAAATACTGTAAAGGTAATGCCAGTAAATTAGAAAATCCTAAAAAAACCTTAACCTACCAAATTTGGCTCAAAGAGAAAGAAAAAGCATAATTACTCCCTTAAACCAATAAATTAATGCAATTAAGCAGTTGTTACAATTTTTTCCCAAAGAAAATTTTGACACCATATGATTATCTATGCAAGTTCTAGCTAAATGGCAAGAAACATATTATTCCTATCTTATAGAAACTTTTCCAGAAACATTTAAAAAAAATATTTCTAATAGGAAAATAAGGAATACTGTCCAACCCATGCACTAAAGACAGCATAAGTTTGATCCTAAAACAAACAAGAGTAATATGAGAAAGGAAAATTAAATTCTATGTTGCTTATTAATATGACTATAAAGGCTAAAAACATATTAGGGAACCAAATGCACACATACAATGTTAGGTTTTTTCTTGTCAATAAAAGATAACTCAATAAATTTCAAAAAATATTGTCATTCACTTCTTTAAGAAAAAAGTCATATTATCTCAATAGATACAGATAGAATATTTGATAGCATTTAACATAATTGTATGACAAAAATTCTTTGTAAATTAAGAATTAAGAAGAATTTTCTTTACCCAATAAATGGCAACAAAAATAGACCTACTAAAAACATCATCCAAAACTATAAAATGATGGACTCATTCTCCTTAAAATCAGTAAAAAGCAAAAGAAATTCATAATCACCAAGTCCATTTAACATGCTGGATAATAAAATAAGTGCAGTAAATTAAGAGAAAACAGGCTAGAAAGTGAAAAAAACTCGTAACTTGAAGATTGTTTACCTAAATAGGTCAAAATAAACTATGAGAAACAATAGAAAAGTTTAAGAAGGTAGTAAGAGGTCAATATTCAAAACTCTTTTCCTTGAGCTTATCTAGTATTATCTTTCTCCTCCCCATTCTTTTCCAGTCATATTTGCCTCCCTCCTATCCCACAAATGTGCTAAGCCCATTCCCACATCAACATCTTTGTATAACTTTTGACTTCATCTTGGTATGCTCTAGATTTTACATGGTTCCTGTTCCTGCTTCCACTCTCTACAGGTCTTTACTAAAATACCTCCTTCTCAATGAAGTCTCCCTGGTCATCCTACCTACCATGGCTGCCCTGACTCTACCATCTATTGGGAGACAATTCTCCATGGGCTTTTCATGTCTCTTTGCAAGTTGTGACAGGGGCACAAAGTGATTTTGTTCCAGACTACTTTTGCAAGTAGTAGCAAAACTACTTTTGCTGTTCACTGTATAGTGAACAGCCTTGGAAGATACAGTGTCTCCTTTCAGAGTGAAGGACAGATTTGCTTACAGCCTTGGAGGATATATGATTCACTAAGAAATAAAATGCAGAAATACATACACTACCTCTATTAATGAATTTTACATGCATAGTATCTACCTTAGTTACATCTCTCTCAAATGTTGCTATCCTGCCTTATACACCAGGCTGTGAATTTGACTCTACTATTTTCTCTGGGTTTCACATACCTTTTCCCACTTTGGACATGTACTTTGGACGTGGCATTACACATCTCATATGGCTTCACTTCTTGACCTACTCTGTTTCTCACTGAGATTTATTTCTTTTCCCCCTTCCTAACTCCAAACTCTGAATTAAAATTACCCACCCATTAATGGGCAGAGTAGAACAATCACAGGCTTACCCTAGCCCTATAAGTGTTGATGGCCTATATAATAGCCAAGAGGGAAAGCTTGTACACCTTGAAGATAGAAAGATTCTCGAAAGAGGAAAAGGGCATGTATAATGGACACCACCAAAATTTACTATCTAGATAATTCAATTATGGCAAGTATTGAAGTGTATGTGAAAGGGAAGGAAAAAGATCCCATGAAACCCAGAGACCAAGAGGATGGTGAGTCTTCAATGTGGCATTGGAGTTAGTGTTTGAATATGCTTTATTTACCATTACATGTTTTTAAGACTGTGGATGATATAAACACTGCCTGTTCTTCTTAGCATCTGCAACAACATCCATCCTAGAAATTATTTTACTCAGTTTATTTGTACAACATGCACTTAGCAAAGAATGGGTGGTTTGATCAATTAATTTTGAACATAATTATCAATTTTATATGATTTTTACTCAAAACTACATTTGCTTACCCCTTAAATTTAATTTGGATAACTTTAATTTTAACTAAAAATTTTTGTCTTATCATATTTATTCAGATTCTTGAAGTATAATTAAATGCACATGGAGTTGATTTAGTTTGGATCTTTTGTCCCAACATCTTTTCTCAATTTTAATCTGGCATATATTTATCAGTGGAACTTTCAAACCTTAAATTAGATTTAGTTTACATGCAATTCTTAGGAATGTTATTGAATTCCCAATTTTAGTCTTAACTTTTATATGCTGAAACTTTCTGATAACATGTGAGGTGTTTGTAAAACTTTCAATCCATATATATTTTCTTGATGCTTTGATAAAATAATATATATCATCTAGTTTAAAACTATTTTTTAGTTCATTTTCATTCAGATGATAAAAACTTTCAAGAGTTTTAGCTTATTTAAGATAAGTTTGTTTAGAACATGTGTCAATTGACTTTTCTTGCTCTCCATAGCAGGTAGATATAGCACTGTTTAAAAAGAAGGGAAAATATATTAATAAATCATCTAATATTAAACAACGTGACAGTACTTATGAATTCAGTTGTTAAAATGGACAGAGTCAATATCTGAGGGCAGAGATTACCAGGATAATGACTCATTATTAGATATCAATTATAAATTAAGCTCACTGGTCAGAGAGAGTGTTAAAATCTCAGGGCTATGAGACTCAAGAAATTCTAAATGGGAACAATAAGATTATGTTTAATATATTTATAAATATTCTATCTTCCAAGAAATAGATGGATTGAAGTAAGTACTACTAGGATTTAACCTCAAATAATGTATTCTGTAATGATTCAAATGTTTACTGTAGGTCTGAACTTTAGAGTACTATTCCTAATTAGTTTCTCCATTTTACACATTCATGAAATTCATATTCAGAAACTGTTATTAAAAGTACCAGCTACACATAATCTGAAGTCTGAGCTTCAAACCCGTACATACACCTGAGGGTTTATTTAATGTCATATGAGTTTAGAGCAGTAAAATAAATTTCAGTAATCATGATTGTTATTAACTCCAAACATATCTGATTAGAAGTCCCATTATATAGTGTCTCTGCAATCACTGTTCAGTGAAGGAATGCTCGTTCAATGTAGGCAGGATGTTTGTGTTTCACTACTATATAACCAAAAACTAATACAGCATTGCAGTAAGGTATATACTAAGACATACCTGAATGAATTGGTGAAAAAAGGAAAATTGAGAGTGAAGCTATCAAAAGAGTTTCAACTATTCTATTGGAAAAGAGAAAAATCACCCTTAACCATTGTATTTTTTGTATTAAATATATCTATATTCATGTAACACTGCTGCACTTAATGGTTTGAGAGAATGGTTTTGAACTCAAAGACATCAAACTTTAACATGTCACTCTCTACATGACCTATGCACTCTGGTATTATCCAAACTAGGAGTGAAAAATTGAATTATATATTGTTTTTGTATTGGACCTTCTTATTTATTCAACATAAAAATAATTTCATTTTATCTCTAAGGCAAACAGTTTTATGCAAACTGTATATTTATTGCCATTTTTGGACTTACAGATTTAAATACTGACTTTGATAAATATTGACTTAGAAAATTAATATTTACATATGATATTGGGGTATGTTCAGCATTATATAAACACTTAATTGCAGTACAGCTTGTTTAGAATTAGACGATTGAGAGGATATTTTATAAAATAATGGAACTTCTCATCTTAGGTGTCAGCAAGTTAGCATCTCTGATTCCTTCTCTTTTACTGAATATGCTTTAGAATCACAGAAAGAAATGGAAAGATGTAGTAATCCTGGGCACCGAGACTGCTGACCAATATTCCCATGACAGAACCTTGGAGAAATTTTCAGAAACTAAATTATTGATGACACTGTATAAAAGAAAAGCAGAACCATGTAAGGAAGAAACTGGACATCCCTACCCCACTGTCCCTATTCCCAGAAAAACAAAGAAATGACCATTCTTACCCAATTGGTCCTATTCTCTGAGAATAACAATGTCATTTCTAATATTCTTTTTCTTTTATATAGACAACAGCTCTCATTAATCCCTCTTTACATAGCCATAGATTAGCAATTACCCACCACATCTAGATGTAATCTAAACATAGCTAATTTTATATAAATTCAAATGCACAAATATATATTGATCATTACCTATGTGTTGTGATCATAAAACAATAGGCTTTACCCATAGGAAAATGATAGCTGTGTTAACATAACACAGAGATATATGTGTGGCTTTTCTACTACTCTTTCTAATGAATTCCTGGGAGAGATATGGGTGATTTTTACCAAAAATACTAAATGAATTATAATATAAATAAACGGATAAATAAGTAAATAGAAGAACACTCAATATGGTAGGTTGTGGTAAGGATGAGGGTATGTAAACAGTAATGAGAAGCAAACATGTTTTAATTACTGAGTTGGCCAAAATGTCTTACTTAATTTTACAAAAAATACTGTAAATTATTACAGTAATAATTAATAATTAATGGTGTTAAAATACTGAAAATTAATAAAGAATGGGATTTTAATAAACCTCAGTCCTAAGATTAACATTCAAATATTTCTTTAAGTCAGTTAAGTATTTAGGAACAGTGTGTCCACTGAAGTTTACCTTTCAGGAGAATTTCTCTTAACATAAAGTCAAAGGATTCTCCAGATTTTACCACTGAATAGTGTTATTCAGTTTTGTTTTTCCTTGAAGAGAGTATGTGATTTTGAAAGGACAAAGATAATTTTTCTACATTACATGAGAAAATATATTACTTGAACACTTAAAAGAGGCTTTATATGATACTTTCTAATTATTGACATTTTAAAAACATCTCTAGTAATTCTGTTCACAATTTCCATTTTTTCAATAAAAATACTTTAGGAATGGCATTCAAAAAGTCAATTAACTGTAGTCTACACTAAATTCAGACTACTTATTGATGCTTACTTGATACCTCTTTGCTATTACATCTGTAGATGATGTGTAACTTTTTGGTTTCACTGAGATACATTATAATATGTTTTGACATCTGACTTCTAGTAAGAATTCTCTTTCCTTTTCCAAGCAAGATAAACAAAATGGAAACATGGCAAGATAAAACAAAAATATAGAATCTTATAATATCATCCAAAATAGAGGCTCAAAACACCATTTTTCTTAGTTGTCTTTTCAATGCTTTTTTACTTTGTAATAAAGCATTAAATACACCTGAAATATATATAGTTTTCTTTATTATCATATCTGATAAAATAATAACCTTATTTCTTTCACAGATAATGTGTCTATTGTAAAAGAGGAAATATCCTCTGTGTTACCTTGTCAGTGTTTCAAACTAAACGTTAACAACAATCCATTTTCTTTACCTGAGAGAGAAAATGCCATTTTGCTAGAATGTACAATGGTACAATGATGCTACAATGATAATACAACATGTTTAATTGTCTTTAATGAAAAGCCAACAATATTATTGGAGTATAAAATTGAGAGAATTTGTCTGTATGTATGCCATTTGAGACTGTAATAAAGGAAAGATTTCAAAAATGTGAGACAATAAGTAGACTGTATTGTTGAAGTGATGAAAAACTGAAAAATTCAGTGGAGTGTACAAAACTGCCAGCTGGAAAGGAGACAGAAGAATATCAACAGCCTGCATTCAGAAGGAATCCTGATGTGTTGATGTAATAGCCTGATGATGAGATGATTTGCCTGCCACAACTTACAAAGAACTCTTTGACTCTTTGAAGTGGGATGCTTTGGAGATCACATAAACATGGCCTAACATAAAAATTGTGTCTTTAGGTGTATTGTATTTTCTCTATAAACATGAATTCAAATAAATCAGTTACCAAGTTTTATGTATTTATTTTACGTATTAGAATTGAAGATTGTTTAGTATCTGCTACTTGCTCTGCATTCAAATCAAAGTGCACTTAGAAACACCCTTTGGGAAAACAACAATAACTCAAAACTGAGTAGCAACCCTGTCTAGACTCAAGTAAATACATTGTCACCCAATTTCATGAATGGATAATAGAGTACTTGTTAGAAGCATGTGATAGACACATCAGAGTATAACCTTGCCAGAACTGGAAAATGTAGACATAGCTGCCTCGAATCCTTTGAGGAACTCAGTGAAATGTGAAGAAAAGTGGAATGAGAGAGAAATAAAGAAGAAAAAGAATATAAATTTCAAAATGACAGAAGTTAGAAAATAATTAAGCCAAAATTATAAGATGTGACATATCCTCAAACTCTCTCAACGTAGTATGTGATACACATTAGTGTCCTGACCAATTATCCAATAAACCTAAGTGAAGATCTGCCATTACAATCCTGGCTCAGCCATGGACCAGCTGTGTGACACTGAACACGTTCCTAACATCTCAATATTGAACGACTAGTACATGTCAGGCCACAACACCAAGGGTACAGTAGTAAACAAGAGCAGGATAGTTCTAATGCTTATGTACTTTACATATCTTTGCGGAAAGATCAACAACAAACAAAAACTTACAATGAAATAATTCCAGCGAATGCTAAATTCTGTAAATAAGAACAAAACTGGGTTGGCAGGGGGAAGAAGGGTAGTTTATTATCTGATTAAATGTTGTGTATCAGTTGTAATAAAGTGGGAATATGAATCAAAGTATCTCCAGAAGGGTCAATATTCTCCCAACAGCCATTTCAGGTATGCCAAAATGTCTGAGTAGTAAGAAAATGTGATTCACTCCTGACTTCACACTCTCTCGATTTTAATTCCCCTCTAATAACTGAAATAATTTGAACCAATTTCAAAAAATTACTTGCTATTAATATAGGTTATCATTAATATATTTTAAGTAATATTATTATTAATATTAATGGTATCAAGCACCACAAATACTCTGGAATTTTCCCTTTGCAAACAGCTCCAATTCTGTTTTGACCACCAACCTAAATGCTGCTTTCCCCATGGTGTTCCTCTTGCAAAACAGCTCCAAGATGATAGACTATGAAATACAGAGTGTGCAGTGTATTGAATTATTTTAAATTCTCCAAAGAAATCGATTTTAGCATTTGCATCAATCACATTAGAAAATATTTAATAAATGATATTATCTATTTTATTCTAAGGGAAGAATGGAATGAGGGTAACATAATTCTGCTTATGGAAGTGAAAAGTGATATAATGGCCTTAAACACAGTGGAAATAAAATTAAAATACAGTGCATTGTATCCTTGTCACTTTAATTGTGATAATCTATCTAAAATGGTTATGCCTGACCCATACTAGTGTGCAATGATATGTTAGCCATTATTTTTACTAAAATACATTATATCTATTAGAGTTTATTTTAGGTGACCATTATTAGTTTATGTTTTCTACATTAAAAGTTCTGGTTTTTGGAGGTATATGTTATATGTAAATAAGTGATAATTAGAACAAGATGTACACTTGCCATAGTGACTTCCATCCCAGCATAAAACTCACTTTCTTTGAGAAATGTCTTTTTTATCAGTTCTAAATTTCTGTGTCACTTTTCTGGCATAGAAAACAAGTGGAATAATCTATTTCACCTCTTTTTCCAAATTGAGTATGAAGGGATTTGACTATTTTATAATTACCTCTAAAGTTCAGTCTGAATCTAATATTCTTTAGTTAACCTATCACTCAAACAGTAAAAATATCGGAAAAAAGCATTCTTAGAAAGGTCAGAGTATTTCTCCATATGTAAGTGATCCAGTATCACTTGTTTTGTTATACATTAAAACAAAATGCAATAATGGGGTAGTATCAGGGGGACTGAGTGGAGGCCTTTATAAGGCCATAGATTTGTAGAATATTTGAACTGTGCCATAGGGATAGTTTAATCCTCGATATGAAAAGGTATTTCCTACTCTCTCTATTTAAACATGGCTCAAAGAAAAATTGGAGGAGCGCCTACCCAAGATGAAGGACATGCTTCTGACCAAGCAGAGATTGGGACTAATTCCCACTGTGCTGGGACTGATTCCTCCAAATGACAAGGGGCACTTTCACTGTCATTGGTTATTGACCATCATGTGTGGTTAGAAATAAAAGTTTCATCTACAATGGGATACTTGTTCCTACAATGATGCTTGTGGGAAACGTCATCTCTATGGCTAATCTTGGAAACTCTTTTTGATATTATTTACAAGACAATCACTTTGAAGCTTTGTAAAAGTTCTATTTATTGATATGTTCTATTATTCAGTTTCTTGTACTCAGGGACTAAATTGTGCTAAGCCCTGAGATTTTAGAATAATAATATCTGATTCTTGCACTTAAGAAATTTCGATGTTCCTAGAAAAAGCAGATCAAATACACATACAGTGTAATAATGATAAAATTGAAGAATGTACATATCTCAGTGATTATGTAAAAGAAATAGCAGTTGACTAGATCCAAGAATGATGAAAATTTTTCAGTAAACAGATATTACCAATGAGTCTCACAGGACAAACCGGAGTTTACATGAGAAAGGGGAAAACGGAGTGTTATTTGAAGATCAGGATAGGGGTGAGAACAGTGGCCTGGTAGAGATTTCAGACAAAAGAAAGATCAGATGTGTAAGGCCACATGGCCAGTACAGGGAGCCTCAGAAAGTGCCCACTAGTTGATAAAAATTCAGTACACACAAATGCAATTTGTTTAATATACAATGAAACATCTACCCTGAAATGATTGGCCTACTTAATATTTACTTTCAACTATGAAAAATACATTGGACAAAAATCCCTTTCCAAAGGTTGAAATTAATACTTCTAGAATATTAACAGATAACTCACTGTTTTTAAACACTAATAAACACCCAAACTAACCCCATATGTTTGAAATACTCCAAAAATGAACATAAAAGCCATCAGTAAAATTCTTAGTAATAAAAGTGAAGAATATAGAAGGTCAAACAATACAGTGAAGAAAATGAGTTTTGGAATGGCCACCTTATATGTTGGCATTAAAAGCAAAAGAACACATTTCTAATCACTTTTAGTTATTTGGTTTTGGATATACAATTAAATAGAAACTACATGTTTCTAGGAGAAAATTTTATATGTGTGATGAGGATTTGGGGGTATTGTTTTTATTTCTTTCTTTTGATCATTTACATTTTCTATTTTGCTCTCAGCATTTTTATCATTTCTGGATATATTGAGATCTAAAGTGTATGCTGCAATTAGTCAGTTTGTATGGCTTTTAATCTCCATAATTGGCCTCCCAGCAGTACTTTTTGCTATTTTAAACAATGTGGCTAATATAATATGCATGATGAAAATGTTAGTCCTATTGTTTTTGCAGCCTGTGATGTTTTCAAATCTATCAACAAGATAGAAACAAAGCTTGGACTATGCCAGAATGAATGCCTAATAATAAAGTGCCCATATTTTGTTTTTCCCTCCATGAACAGATTTTATTACTAAACTCAGAACTCTCAGTTTTACAGCATCAACATACACTGGTCTACATGATTTACATTCTGACTAAGACCTCATGTGCATTGCTAAAGGCAATACCCCCCTTTTCCCCATCCCCACACAAAAAAGTGACAACATGGAGTATTTAATTCTGAAAGAAAGGCAAGTGTTTGTTTGTTTGTTTGTTTTGTAAGGTCACCTCCTAAGGAACACTAATATTCTTTCCAAGTAACACTCATAACTTTATTATGTTAAAGAAAGTACAGAGGCAGTTTCTTTTGGGGGAAAAAATGACATTATTATTAATGGCTCATATATAATACACTAAAGATAAAATTTTAAAATTGCCAATTGACAAATATTTTAACTCTACACTGTTCCCATTGGGAATACATGGTGGGAAAAAAATATTTCTTCTTCCTTGCATTAAAAATAACTTATTGGGCTTCCCTGGTGGCGCAGTGGTTGAGAATCCACCTGCCAATGCAGGGGACACGGGTTCGAGCCCTGGTCCCAGAAGATCCCACATGCCGCGGAGCAACTAGGCCCGTGAGCCACAACTACTGAGCCTGCGCGTCTGGAGCCTGTGCTCCGCAACAAGAGAGGCCGCGACAGTGAGAGGCCCGCGCACCGCGATGAAGAGTGGCCGCTGCTCGCCGCAACTAGAGAAAGCCCTCGCACAGAAACGAAGACCGAACACGGCCAAAAATTAAAAAAAAAAAAAAAAAAAATAAAAAAAAAAAAAAAAAATTATTTTATAGAAGTGGATAAAATTTGTGGTTAGGGCTTGCCTACTTAATTTGACAATGTCAATTTTGATTTGGTTAGTATTATCCTAAATATATACACACACAAAGCAAAGGTGGTCCCATCAGAAGAGTGCGTATCTTATATGAGAGTTCATAATATGTTCATATTAGACATATCAATTTATATGTCTAATATTAAAGGCAATTAGTTTAATAATTATATCCAGAAATTAGGAAAGAACGTGTTTGTTGAAACAACCTGGAGGATATTATGTGAAGTGAAATAAGCCAGACAAGAAAGAGAAAAAAAAAAAACCCATAATCTCATTCATCTGTGGAACCTTAAAAAGTCAAATACAGGTCTTCCCTGGTGGCGCAGTGGTTGAGAGTCTGCCTGCCGATGCAGGGGGCATGGGTTCATGCCCCGGTCCGGGAAGATCCCACATGCCCATGCCACGGAGCGGCTGGGCCCATGAGCCATGGACGCTGAGCCTGCGCGTCCGGAGCCTGTTGCTCCGCAACGGGAGAGACCTCAACAGTGAGAGGCCCGCGTACCGCAAAAAAAATGTCAAATACATAGAACCAAGTGTAGAATGGTGGTTACCAGTGGTGGGGAGGTGGGGGAAATGGGGAGATGTTGGTCAAAGGATGCAAAGTTGCAGTTATGCAGGATAAGTGAGTCTAAAGACATAAGGTAAGACATGAAGACTACAGTTAATAGTACTGTATGGTATACTGGACATTTGCTAAGAGAGTAGATTTTTGGTTCTCTGATCACAATAGTAACTATGTGAGGAGATGACATGTCAATTAGCTGGACTATTGTAATCATTTCATTATGTACATGTATATCAAAACCTCAGTGTTGTACACCTTAAATATATACAGTTTTTATTTAAAAATAAAATAAAGTATATATACACACCTTGGATACATATATGTATATGGAATTAATATATTATACCAGTAATAATTATTATAATACTATAATATACACTAATACTAATTACACATATATGTAATTAGTTTTTAATCCCCTGTGACCATAAGGTGTTCAATATCAAATTTCTATTGGAAGAGTTAACATTTTAATTATTAGTCACACAACTGATAAAAATACTATTTGTTAATAATTAAGTATAAAAAGCTATTAATTAGATTTAAAAACTTAATAAACCAAAGAGGATGTTAGGAAGTATCAAAAGTATGGAAAGTGACTTAAGGAAAGTCCCATTTATTCTTAAAAGGGTAATTTTTTAAAAGAAAAATAAGATGATTTTAATATTTTACATCTTAAAAACATCTACTTTTTTTGATCTATAGAATTACAGAATACAAACTTAAATTTCAAGAAAAATAGTTCAGAATTAAGCAAATCTGAACAATTTGAGCTAAACTGATTATCTACATTAATTAGGCCAAAAGGAACTCTTAACCTTTCAAACAGGGAAAATGTAATCGTTCTGTTATTCTGTATTCTGACCTTTATTTTAAAAAATAAAATTATGGTAAAACTTAATGCTTGAAAATACATTCCAAATATTCATTGGCCAAATACTAAGCATTTGGAAAACCTACAGTGATCACAGGATGACCATAATACTAGTCCTTATTTAGATATTTTCTCTTAAATTAAAAAAATGTAACATTTCTTTAGGGACAATGATAATCATATCTAAGTAAGCAAGATAATAATTGCCAAGACATGGATTCGCAAGATGATTTGCAAACTCATATTAATGCTTTACCCATGATTTTTTTCATATTTCAGTCTAAAAGGAGTTAATAATACATTTCAGATATTTAATATAAAATAGACCATACTCAATTAGCTGTCTCCTCACAAAAGGCGTTTCTTGAAGTGTTAAAATTAAGATTGTTGTCTTGTGATTAATATTGTAAAAATAAATACATTTGTGGTTTGTTCATGGAATCAATTACCTCTCAAATGTGGTCTATAAAATTAAAAACAAAGAAACAAAAAAAAAAACCCAAAACTTGAGAACCCTTGCTTTGTATTATAGGAATGTGAGAAATCAAACAGCTATAAATTTTTTAACCAGCTCAGCTGAAGTCAAGGTGAGCCGAGGCATTCATCACACATCTCTGCCAAATGTTTTATGTTTCTACATGTCAATGAGTAAATGACACACGGGCAGTTATGGTAGCATGCAATTCACTTCTCTGTAAGAACCTGCCAATAAACTATGAAGACTACATATATCCAACAGCTATCCAGCTGCAGTGTCTTCAGGATTTCCCAACACATTTGATCAGAGGCCAAGCTTTCCAAGGTACCCCCAGTCTGTGACTGACCATTTCTGCTCAATTTGTGATTCTTCTACGGGCAAATTTTGCATCTGCATCCCAGTTGGTCTGGCTGATACTTTCTCAGAGCTGTGTTGTAGTCTGATGCTCATACGCTCAGCTACCCAATTTCTCCTTCCTTGCCCTTTCATTGCAAACATAACAGACTTGCATGATTTGTGAAGGCTTTCCCAACTTACTCCTGCTCTCATTTTTATCTTTTTATAAGTGTCTTCCCCATTAAATCTGCTGTCCTTTTATTTTTTCTTGTGTCTGCTTTCTAGACCCAGATCCTCTGATGAGATGCATAATTTTGGCCAAATTCATCAAGAATGATTATTCTTATTATTTTATTCTCATAGTCCTCAATAAAATGTACCTCTAAGCAAATTTTATAAACTTGCTGAATCATCTTCTGCCAAAAATACACATTTACACTTTATTATTCTACTGTATTTGAAAACCTTCCATTTGACATCAATATGTTTTTTGAACTAAATCGTACATAGTTTTACATAAACTAGTCATCTTTCCATGGATTTGTATGAAACATGTTGTATATGATGCATCTGTTTCTCTACCCTTCTCCCTCCCACAAACCAGGGAATGAGCTGGGTGGAAATCAGCCTGGAAAAAAGGTTAGATATTTGAAATTTTATGTCTTGACTCTAATATCAGTTTAGTATAATCACCAGTGCTTCTACTAGCAGGAGATAACTGAAGCATAGTTACAAAGTCTAGACTCTTCAACTATCAGAGTTTTTGAAAATGTTTGAAACATCATAGTCAAATGATACAGAGTTATTCACAATTTTGTTTCAAAATTACATTAGTCAGGGTTCTTTAGTGTATGTTGCCAAATTTAGGATTTTTGCTGATCTGATATGTGAGAAATGGAATTCCAGTGTAGTTTCAATTTATGTATACCCTATGAGGATATAGATTAAACAACAGATAATACTTGAAGAATTATAACCAGATAACAGTCAATGTCCGGGGGTTAATCATAAGTAAAATTTTTGGTTCAGTTATTTAGAAAACATAATTAACATGTTAAGAGAGTAAAGCATAAGTATTTGACTTCATAGTGTAATAAAAATTATTACTTACCAAAATGCAAAATTCAGACTGTCTTCAAAATTGACATTTTGGTTTTGAATTACCCAGTACACTTAATAAAATCTGTGGCAGGAGAAACTATTTGGGACATATCTTTAAGGCTCCTTAGTGATAGATGAGTTTTAAAAGGTTTAGTGATTTAACTTCAGCGTCTCCCTCTGTGTTCAGCATTTATTAAATCTATTGAAATTGGAAAGTCTCAAGATAGTAAGGAGAAATCCAAAAGTGTTTTTCATTTGTCAATTCCTTTATGACAAAGAAAATCAATGACCAAATGTTAAGGTTTTTCTAAATGTGATTTCTGTACACTTTGACATGAGCAATTTATATCATTGTGTTTTAAAATTCATGTGGAGGAAAAAGTACTAGTGTCCTTGACTTGAAGCCTTCCTGAGCACTTTTACTTTGCACACTTGCTTTCATAAAAAACTGATTTTCATCATTACTCTATTTTGTGGAGTTCATTATTATAACAGAAATATACATTTCTGATGTTAAGATATTTTCTGGACATTTTTCTAATGAATTCCCTGTAGAAAAGTCAGATAAAGGCAGTCATGTGTTTTAAGTTTTATTTGAAACCGTATATTATACTGTTATACTGTTTTTTTGAAACAGTATATTTGAAACGTATATTAAATAATGGTGTGTAAAACTTTGCTGAACTTTAGCAATTTTATCTTATTTATTTATTTGCCTCACCATGCCGCTTACAGGATATTTGTTCCCTATCCGGGGATAGAACTAAGATCCTGGCAGTGAAGGTGTCAAGTCCTAACCACTGGACTTCCAGGGAATCCCTGAGATTTTAACATTTCTAAATACAATAACAAAAAACTAACCTTAGGAAAAGTATGATACGTTTTATGAAAATACCTAGATTAATTTAATACATCTTTAAATTCTGAACTAAACATTTTAAACCAAACTTGTTAGGTTAATGTAAAAGATAAACATTCATTTTTTAACTGAAATGATACTTTATTGAGTAAAATGCAATATCTTTGTAAACAATCAAAAAACTGTTTCTTGAGAAAAGTAAATTATTAAACATTAAATACTCACTCTATTTAGTAAACCTCACATCTACTTCTATACAACAATGGTTTATGCTTGTGAAAACAAGTTGAATTTTCCAGCAATCTTTCATTTACATTTTCAGGCCACTAAATGAATGTGATGTAAAAAGTTGATTTATCATTTTGATTATCTGATTTGTCTGCAAAAGACATTTTGAGTATCCTTTCTCCCACTGTTTTTCTTTCTTCCACTATCTACTACTTTAATTTAATTCTCTTCATTGTGGATACATTTTTACTTGGCTTAAATATATTTAGTTTATAGGATTTTGTGAGATGTCTAGTTTATAACTTTTTGCTGTTCTTTTAAGATGATTTTGATGTATTAAGAAATGTTTCCACATTTTCCTTACAATGTTTAAACTGGAAAAGTAAAAAAGTACAGGTATCGATAATCACAATAAAGAGAGAATTAATTACTGTCTTTGTGTATATATGTACATTGCAGAATGGTTTTTGTTCTTGTTGCAAAATTTAAGGATAGTAATTACTTCTTTATAGTCTGCTTTAAGGTTGAATAAAATTTCACCTTTTTCTTTTTTAACTAGGCAGAGAGATAGAGAGAGCACTCCCTTTGTGAATGTGATGAAAAATAACAATAAAATGCAGTATCAGGTGTCAGCTCGGCAGTCTTCCATTTGCCCACTTGGGGCTACAGGGTAGTTTTACAAGAGTCTTTACCCCTGAGATTGGAAGTAGCTTGTGGCAGATGCAGCATAATGCATCTTTCTAGATTATGATACAGCTGGATTTTCCTCCTGTCAAGGCATCTGGAAAAAGGGCAAATTGGATTTGGAGAAGCTGGTTCAACATGGAACAGGGTCATAGCCTCCCACTCAACCCAGGCTCCTGAAACAAAGACCATGACTAAATCTTAATCATTTTCTCTTCTCTCAAGTTTGTTTTGTCAGGATTAGGACTTTATCTTTTATTGGAATACTGGTTCCTAAATCTTGGACAGAGGAATGTCTATTTTTCTATTTAAAAATGGCTTCACAGTTTATCTTAGAAAGTTTTGAATAAATTAAATCTGTCTTTAAGCTAGGTAATGCTGACAAAGACAATGCTCTACATGGCAAAACTTAAGCCAAAATATACAAATTATCTTAAGTTTGAAAATATTCAATGATTTAGAAGACTAAAATATTCTGTATGTAATTTCCTGAAACACAGTTTATTTTACTAATTTCACAATGCTAATTACAAAAGAGAGTTCAGGAATTTATTTTTTATTTTGTATCTGTACATCTAGCAAATTATATGAAGGAGAATGTAGCTAGTGTTCAATCTTATCCTAAAACAGAAAGGGTTTTTATACAATCCCTAAGATTTTCATTAATCATGTGATTTTACATCAGTTGACTTTATTTTAGGTCTGTAGTCCTATGAGGTTTCCTTCACGCCTCCTCTGAACTTTGTGCGTGAAGAACTGTTTACTCCTAATTCCTACACTGCACTTTCTGTAGATCAAGTAGGGTACCTGTAACTTAAAAAAATAAATTTGCCTTCTTTAGTAAGCCAACTTATTTTTAGAAATCAAGAAAAAATAGATCCATATTCATATAATTATTTTCATTTTGGGTAAATAATTTCTGCCTAACTTCCAGAAAAGAGTAATTTCTTAGTATGGACCAGTGTCTTTTGTGATAACTCATTAATTACTTTTAGGAAAAATTAGATATTTATAAAAATAGGGGATCAAAGTATTTTAAAACTTAACATTGATTTATCCTATTAATATTTATTATGTGCCATATTCCAGGAATCAAGTTAGAGGACAAAATTTTGGTCAGCAGAATTTCAAACAAATGAAAGAAACAGATAACTTTTTTAAAATTATAGTGCAATAGCTGGATCTGCATGCCATAGTTAGAAATGCTTCCTAGAAAGAATAATACCTGAGCTAGGACTTGAAAGAAATGAAGGATAAATAGGATTTAGTTAAGAATAAGAATAATGGAATTCTAGGTCAAAACTAAATTATATATGTGAGGGTTTGAGAAAACTTATAGAAGAAAATTCCAATAGTTCTAACCAGTTATAAATTATCATATGCATCGGGAGATGTGAGAAATGAAGTTGGAGAAAAAAGCAAGGATCAGACAATGAAGAGCTTTGAGTATTGTGCACAATGTTCTGAATTGTATGCAAATGTGGGATGTTTGCATTTGCTTTATTGAATAATCACTCTGTCAGGGTTATGAAGGACCAGAGAGGAGCAGTTCAGTGTTTTAGTAACCCAGGAGGGAATACGGTCAGTGCGTACACTGCAACAATAGCACAGGGGAAGGTGGTGATGGGGTAATTTACAAACTTTGGAAGTTAGCAATAAGATTTAGGAAATTAGAAATTGTCAATCATCAGGCAAGTTGCTGACGTGGGGCAAAAGGATTAAACACAGGGCTGACTAGATTATGATGTTCAGCATTTGATAGAATACAAACCAATTTCCTCAACTAAGAGTCAATAGAGATGCATTTTTTTTGTGTGTGTGACTGATGGGATTTGTAATTTAAAAATAAGTCAGGGGATGAGAGGGGGTTGATTGTAGCTTTATTTTTAAATAAAGAGTGTTTGTAGCTTACTATGGTAGATATAATAATTGTTCCTTACTCTTCTGTCCCTCTTGCTTTCATTTATGCATAAACATCATTTATTTTGAAACTGTTTAGTAGTTCCCACAAATATATGTCCCTGTTCTATTGATATTCACTTTAACCATGAGACTTCTTTTTGCCATTGGAATGTTAGTTTGTGTAGTGCAAGCAGAGAGCTTAAACAAGACAAGAAATTTGTGTTGGGCTTTTGTAATTCTTCAGCCTGTCTTAGGAAGATAGTCACTGGATCAAAATGAGAAAAGGGTAAAGGCAGTCCTGAGACATGAAGCAGGCCCCCCAGACAATATATAGTTTCATGAATGAGAAAAAGGTCTGCTGCTCTATGCCCATGACATTTGTCACATTGTCATTTCTACTGCAAAACTGAGCAATAATACACTCACACATGAAGTCTCTCAGGGTCCCAAAACCAATGATTTTGCATAGCATTTGGGAAAAGTGTTATTGGAAAAAAAAAAGTTTCTCTTTAGTATGTCATTTTAGAGAAACTAGCAGCAGCTGCTAGAATTTTAAGAAATATATACATACATGCATGTATACAGGCATATATGTATATATACATATATATACATATATGCGTGTATACATATATACAGACATGATATATAATATATAATGAAACATTTATGAGTGTGACAATAAAAGAAATGAAGAATGTTGATAGCAATTGTAACAAAAGTGAAAAAAATCTAATTTGATAAATTCATTTTTTGTATTACTTTAACAAAGATTCAGATGTGATGGAAGACAAGATAATTTAGGTAAATAGTTAATACTAAAATCAAAGTTTAGCAAAATATAGTTCTTAATACCATTTCATAAAAATACTTGTAGAGTTTATTTATACTGTCACATCTATTTACTGTTTGATTAATTAACCCTTTAAAAATTATTGAGAAATTCCTGTTAAACATTTGTGGTGGTTGAGAGTAGAAGGAAAAAAAGTATATAAAATGACTCCTGTTCTCAGGAGTGCTTACAATTAATTTTGCAAGATAAAATGCCCTATAGTTTAACAAAGTATATGATTAAGTAAAAATATATATTATGAACATTAAGTTGGATAGAAATTTCAAGAAAAGAAATGAATCACTGGTTAGAAGTTACGAGAAAATCTCCTGCTAAGGACAGAGAATTTGAGTTCATAACCTTGGACATCTTAATGTCTATTGCCATGAATTTTATCAGCCTAATTTCTGCTCTTATAATACTCTTTCCAGACTTCTAATTCACACGTAGCACCCTTTTCTGTGCTCATTTATTTATTTACAGGCATTACTTGTATGTAAAGGATGAATTCTTTGGTCTGGGGACAGGTTATTAGCCCCAGTTGAAAAATGGTGGCTACCATGTTGAACTAACCTGGAAATTAGTTACAAAATTTGGGGAATATCACTGTAGTTCAAGAAATCATTTTACTCATGATTTCTGATCATTCTTTTATGTCAGTGTGATATTTCAAAGTAATTAGCAAAATTACTAATTTTAGTAAATTAGGAAATTAGAATTAGTAATTTAGGAAAATGTCAGTGCTAATTGTCTCCTTATACTTTTCCCACAATAGCCAAGAAGTGCCTGAAATCCAAATAGCTCTGTCCAGTCTTGAATATTCACTATTGCTCTATTATCAGGCTCAGAAAAATTCAGAGCTAAAGTGGTAAGCACTGTGTTCATTACTGTGGTCTACAGTGAGAAAACCTCCAGGACAATGATATTTTTGTATCTACATACTTATTTAGACTCCACTGTTAACAGGGGCTTACTTAACATTCCATCCTTTATAAATTATCTGGTGGCTGCATAAAAATATCATTACCCAGTTCTTGAAAACTTGTGATACTGTTCTTTACAAAATAAAAATTTTATGTTTAATATGTAACAATCATGTTTATATTACCATCACATTCTAATAGAAAATAGTCATGTTATGCTGCTTTATTAATTTCATTGAAAGTACCTTGTCAAATATAAGATATACCAGGAATTTGAAAATAGCCACATCTATGAAAACAAATTGCTTTCAGAACACAAATGATTAATTTGGTTCAGTTGAAGATTATATGCACCACTAGATGTGATAAAGGGTAAACATTTAACCAGGAGAATGAATTCCTCATGATATTCTGAGGGCCCAAGGGCACTGATAATAATACGTTTAAAATTACTTATAAGTGACTAAATTATTTTCCTGTGTTATATTGCAACGAAAAAAGGGGAATTGCCCAGGGAAATTCCTAAACACACCTCTTGGGTTACCTCTATTATCACTACAAGGATGACCAAAATAATCAAGACAATTTTATCCCCTAAGATTGCATCCCTAAAATTCATGGCACTTAAACATATCATCTGCTTCATAGATGAACATTTTCACAACACTGTTTGCTAAAGTGTGAGCACATCTCCCAAAAGAATTATGTTTAATTGAATAACAGTCCAACATACTTCAGGTTCTATTATATGCCAGTCTCTTTTATTTCTCATTTCTGATTTATATGTCACCACCTCTTGCCTGTCCAACCTGGCTGGCCCAAACTCTCTTAGGTGTATGAGTCCTGGGCTAGCAGATGCCTGTTGTATGAAAGAAATCTAAGAATCTCCAAGTTTCATTTCATATAACTCTCCTAAAATGAAAACGAAAACAAAAACCTTTTCACAGAAGTTATCTTTAGGTTAGAAAATTGTGGCTGATTTAATATCTTTCTCCTGTACATTTTTCCAGATTTCCCTAAACTTCTATAACGAATATGGTAATTTTGTGATTTAAAAAGACTTATTATTTTAAAGAAAGAAATAACCCTGAAACAGTTTATCTATAATTTTTCTAAGGTTCCCCTGTTGTTTTGTCACCCTTTTTCTATTTACTACCTTTTCAATTTCAACCTCCTATTTATATAATTTTTCAAAAGCTCTGCTACCATTTGTTATCTAGGTATTTCTTTTTTCCTAAAGGTGTAATTACTTCGGTCCTTAGAATATTGATTTGTCCATTCATGGTGATGTCAAATGTTCTGCTGCTAGGAAAATTTAACATCCTAAATTACCTTGATAGCCTAGACTCCAAAGATCATTTGCTACCTCCCTCACTTCACCTCCATCCCCAGATAGAAGGAAACTAACAGATCAAATTCACTTGAACTAGGTCTAGCCTTCCATTTAGCCAGTGATTCACTACTGCACATTCTTGAATCAATACTCATTTTTTACATTTATTTTTTAAACTTTTTATTTTATAGTGGAGTATAGTTGATTAACAATGTTGTGTTAGTTTCAGGTGTACAGCAAAGTGATTCAGTTATACATGTACATACTGCTATATTTAAAATGGATAACCAACAAGGACCTACCATATAGCACAGGGCATTCTGCTCAATATTATGAATCAATACTCATTTTTAGGGCAACTTTCACAGCTCCATGATCCAACTTTCAGCTAAATTCTTAATCGATCCTATGAAGCAGTCACAGCCCTGTGTTTCCAGCCAAAGTGTAAGTTACCACCTGTTAGACTACACACTGAATTCCCTCATCCAGAGCCCTCACTAGCTAGACATCTGGCTCAATGTCATCAATTGGTGGCATGGGTAGCCTGGGGAGTATTGAATTTTACGTTATCTCAGTTTTCTTAGAATATCCTGAATTGATGAAATAAATTTCAGAAGAGCACATCCAAATTTTTCAAGATATCTATATAAAATTAAATTTTTATAATGCCCATAAAAGTGGAATATACAAACAAGTTGGACATTGTGCTCTATTTATGTTGCATTGTAATAAACAGATCACCATATTTAACAACTTGGGTCAAGATAGCTACTATATCAATGAGCCATCAAAAAAAATTTTATGCTTTGGTTTTTCAATATACTATCATAAACTTTTATGTTGTGATTTTTCTTTGTTTAAAACCTTAAATGATCAAATATTAGGAATATTTTGTCTGCATGAAGTTTTTAAATGTCCTAAATCATGAATATCAGTTATTTATTCTGAATATATATAGACTATATATATTTTGGGGATAAAACAAATGTTCTTTATTTAGAAATAAGTTATTATGATAGAGGGTAGATGTTAACCTTAATCTTGTTATTTCACACTTTTTTTTTCTAACATCTTTATTGGAGTATAATTACTTTACAATGGTGTGTTAGTTTCTGCTTTATAACAAAGTGAATCAGTTATACATATACATATGGCCCCATATCTCTTCCCTCTTGCGTCTCCCTCCCTCCCACCCTTCCTATCCCACCCGTCTAGGTGGTCACAAAGCACCGAGTTGATCTCCCTGTGCTACGTGGCTGCTTCCCACTAGCTATCTATTTTACATTGGGTAGTGTATATATGTCCATGCCACTCTCTCACTTTGTCCCAGCTTACCCTTCCCCCTCCCCATGTCCTCAAGTCCAGTCTCTAGTAGGTCTGCGTCTTTACTCCCATCCTGCTCCTAGGTTCTTCATGGCTTTTTTTTTTCTTTTAGATTCCATATGTGTGTGTTAGCGTCTGGTATTTGCTTTTATCTTTCTGACTTACTTGACTCTGTATGACCGTCTCTAGGTCCATCCACCTCACTACAAATAACTGAATTTCGTTTCTTTTCATGGCTGAGTAATATTCCATTGTATATATGTGCCACATCTTCTTTATCCATTCATCTGTCGATGGATACTTAGGTTGCTTCCATGTCCTGGCTATTGTAGATAGAGATGCAATGAACATTGTGGTACATGACTCTTCTTGAATTATGGTTTTCTCAGGGTATATGCCCAGTAGTGGGATTGCTGGGTCGTATGGTAGTTCTATTTTTAGTTTTTTAAGGAACCTCGATACTGTTCTCCATAGTGGCTGTATCAGTTTACATTCCCACCAACAATGCAAGAGGGTTTCCTTTTCTCCACACCCTCTCCAGCATTTATTGTTTGTAGATTTTTTGATGATGGCCATTCTGACCAGTGTGAGGTGATACCTCATTGTGGTTTTGATTTGCATTTCTCTAATGATTAGTGATGTTGAGCATCCTTTCATGTGTTTGTTGGCAATCTGTATATCTTCTTTAGAGAAATGTCTATTTAGGTCTTCTGCCCATTTTTCGATTGAGTTTTTTGTTTTTTTGATATTGAGCTGCATGAACTGCTTGTAAATTTTGGAGATTAATCCTTTGTCAGTTGCTTCGTTTGCAAATATTTTCTCCCATTCTTATGGCTGTCTTTTCATCTTGTTTATGTTTTCCTCTGCTGTGTAAAAGCTTTTAAGTTTCATGAGGTTCCATTTGTTTATTTTTGTTTTTATTTCCATTTCTCTAGGAGGTAGGTCAAGAAGGATCTTGCTGTGATTTATGTCATAGAGTGTTTTGCCTATGTTTTCCTCTAAGAGATTTATAGTGTCTGGCCTTACATTTAGGTCTTTAATCGATTTTGAGTATATTTTTGTGTAAGGTGTTAAGGAGTGTTCTAATTTCATTCTTTTACATGTAGCTGTCAAGTTTTCCCAGCACCACTTATTGAAGCAGCTATCTTTTCTGCATTGCATATTCTTGCCTCCTTTATCAAAGATAAGGTGACCCTATGTGCGTGGGTTTACCTCGGGGCTTTCTATCCTGTTCCACTGATCTATATTTCATACTTTTTGATAAGAGGATGGCAAGGCTATATTGGTAAACTCTAATATTTGTCTTCAAATTTTAATGATTTATACAGCAAAGACCTGTAAAACACTAACATACTAGTATTATCCATTCCTATCTAGCATTTACAAAGGAGAGCAGCAGTATACCTAATTAAAATAATGAGTAAAACAAATAATTTAAATTTTATTTTGTAGTATATTTAGAGGTACTGGCTATAAATAAACCATAGACCCTAGTCATTGACTATTGGTTGGCTATTAAAAAGAAGGCTTAACGATAAGGATCGAACTTTCACTTTCAGGAGGAGGGAGTAGTTATATTTCCCCTATTCTTCTTGCAAAGTACAACTATAACACAAAACAAATATCAACAAATACACATAATAGCTTTAGTATCTTGACTTTATCGATGTCAGTGTTCTGGTTATGATATTATTCTTGTTGTGTAAATGTACTACTTTTATAAGATATTACCATTGGGAGAAATTAGGTAAATGGTACATCAGATCTATCTGTATTATTTATTATATAAGAACAAATACAAATAAAAAATAAGAGGCTTAAGTCTCTATGTTGGTAAACTGACAATTTCTGGGGAAAGGTAAGAGCCTAACTCTGGAGGGTTTCTTGCTCCAAGTTGCAGAACTACCTTCTGTTGTAAAGGTATGAGAAAGTTTGTTTTTCCTCTGGATAAATGCAGTCAGCTGACAAAGGTCAATCCAACTACCAAGTGAATGTGGGATAAACTTTGTGTGACAAATGGTGATGTCAAGACCTTTTACTTGAGGACTAGTCATTGTTTATCTTGGGAACATATGTAATGGGTTGCATCTGCTTGGCTATTCAAAAGGAAGAGGTTTCTTCCTGTCTCTACAATCTCTTACCTGATTGCCTGTAATGCACATCACATTCTGGTTTAATGCTTATACAATGTTAAACTTGCTTTCTTTTTTTGGCTACCTTTGTGGAGATGTTTTCTGGTTTGGGAGAAGATTTTCTTTTTAAAATATATTTCCTCAAAACTTACAACTGCCTCCTACAATTCTCCAAAAATTTTTTAAGAAGTGAATTAAAAATGAAAAAAAATGGTTTTGCAGAAAAAGCCCTAAATTAATTGGAAAATAAACAAGTTTCTAAGGTATGTTAATTATAAAAGAATAGAATGTTGATTTTGATCAGCCTCGGTAATATATAAGCTTAGGCAAGTGTAAATTTGAATTTGAGAAGTAAGTTATTAGGCCTTTGACATAATGGCCTTAGTTCTTTATGATTGATCTACTCCTGCTATCTGATGTCTATTGAAAGTAAGGAGAATAGAGACTAGAGAAGGTATGTCTTGATGATATATTTTACTTATTAGTTATGGAAGAAGTGTGATTATTTGAAGTAAGGTCAACAGTTCAAAGAGATTGTTAGTTTATATCTCCCTATTTATTCTCACTATTCAAGTGTATATATAGTTTGTTAAAAAGACTAAATGTAAAATAAACTGAGATATTTGACATGAGTTAAAACACAGTTTTTTAGAATATATTTTTCCTGATAATCTTTTTATTCCAATTTGCCTCAGTATCCGCTGAGTTTGTAGTGTTAAAAAATGGCCAACAGTGATAAAATTATATGTGCTAGACCTGCTATCATAGACCTGCTGAAACTCTGCCAGCACTTCTTTATCATCAAAATTCTTCTTATGTGGTAAAAACAAAACAAACTAAAAGATTTCATATTCTAAACCATTGCTAGTTTGATTTTCTGTATCAAAGGGAACTGATCAAAATGTATTTATTGAAATTAGAAATAAGGATATATATACATACATTAATGAATTATATATATTAATGAAAAATATTTCCTGCCATACCAGTAAACAAAGGATGTTGCAGCCCTCAGCCATTGCAGCCACCCCCAACAGTACACCCTGAGGAGACCCAGAATGGAGAACAGGATGCTGGCCCTAGAAAGCTAAGGTGCATATCTAAGGAATGATTTCAATGAGCCCAGACACTTGCATCTTCCCATACATAGAAAAGTGCTAAATTGATTAACTCGAGATATCTGGTTTTCTTTAATTAATGGTAATCTTTTGATGTTCCAACTACCTGGTCTTTGTTGCAAAAACCCCTATATATCCTGGCTTCTACTGTGGGGCCTTTAGGGACTTTCCACCCCCTCACTTGTTCCCGTAAACCAATTCTTCTCCCTATCGTGTGCCACTCCTTCTCCCTATCGAAACCAATTCTTCTCCCTATCGTGCGCCACTCCTTCTCCCTATCGAAACCAATTCTTGGAGTTTTTCAGTTGACGGGGACTTGCCAGACAGCGGGTAATTTTCCAGTTGCCCGTAACAGGTATACGCCCTAACCGCCACAATGAACAGACAACTATAACGGCCAGAAGGTGGGACAAAAGTTCCTAAGCCAATGAATTCAAAAGTCACCACATTTACCCAATCATTGTGAGAATATACCCGCCCTATGAGTAAATAAACCTATAAAAAGTGTGTGATTCCGCTTTTAGGGGTTCCCCATCGGCCTCCTGCGTGAGGTTCAGGGAACCCCGGTGCATCGGCTCCTAATAAACCTCTTGCGTGTTGCAGCGGCTCTCGACTCTTGGCGGTTCTTGGGCGAGTTGGAATCCCTCGTAGACCGTTTGGGTCTAACACTACCTTACCTCTCCAGAGCAATCCCTCAGAGCTATCTAAGAGTCTGTCTCCCGGGCTTGAAGTCCTCAGAAATCAGCCTAATAAAATATAATTCTCAACTTTTAGGTTGTGCACTTTTTTTTCCAGTTGATATATATATACACACAAAATAGCCAAGATAAAGAAGGCAGGGGATTGAAGTAGCTTTTCTGGGTTTTTTTGGTTTTGCTAGCATTGTTTTCCACTGCTCTTATTTTGGTAGTGGAATCCTTGTTTTTAAAAACTCCATGTCATCCTCATGAGGCTGTGAAACATGTCATTCTTGCTTCTCTCTTTTAGTCACAGTAGAAGTATAGGATTGTCATGAACAATAGTTCATGATTACGTGACTGGAGCTTGAGACAATCACAAGATGTTGCTTCTAACTGTACTTCCTCTAGGAGGATCTCTCTACCCACTATGGACCTATCTGAATGGGATGTAGAGAAAAATTTCTCTTTAGAGCAAGGTGATACTTTAAGTATCCAACACCTACCTACTGCTGCAGAAATGGAGGCCATTTGACTTTCCTTAAAATTGTAAAAATCATGGGACTTCAACTGCTGGTTTGGGGATTTAACTAATCATTAACACCTATTAAAACACCTATTAAAACCCAAGATAGGGCTTCCCTGGTGGCGCAGTGGTTGAGAGTCCGCCTGCCGATGCAGGGGACACGGGTTCGTGCCCCGGTCCGGGAGGATCCCACATGCCGCGGAGCGGCTGGGCCCGTGAGCCATGGCCGCTGGGCCTGTGTGTCCGGAGCCTGTGCTCTGCAACGGGAGAGGCCACGACAGTGAGAGGCCCGCGTACAGCAAAAAAAAAAAAAAAAAAAAAAAAAACCCAAGATAACTGCTAGCGTTTTTAACTCCTGGACACTTCACTGGGTAGTAACAACACAAGAGGTTTCTTACAATTAATAACCGTTTAAACTGGAGCCCGTCCTTGTGGTTTATGTCTCTGACCACCAGTCTTTGGTGTTCTGTCCTCTCTGGAGCTTCTAATCTTTCAAGGCTCCCATCTTTGTCCTGGGTGGCTCTAAAGTAAAGCTAACCTTCCTCATGAGACAAAGATGCATCCCACTGAGTTACAATTTACAATAGAGTTTATATTTATTTCTTCCTTCAGGGAGAAAGCAAAGTGTTTCATATGTGTTCTCAGGTGAAAAAATATTTTTTATTACCCTGAAAAGCTTGAGTCCCAATTTTACCTTAGATTCTTGAGAACAGACCTTCTCCAACTTAAAACAGATTACTAAGTTTTTAATCACTCAACAATGCACACGGTTCTCTGTACCTTAGCTGTTGACATGCTGGCTATAAAAGGTAATGATCTCTCAAAACAAAAGTATATACTTTATGTTTTTTGTTTCAGATGGACCAATGTGAATCTAATTTTTTTCTTATACTTGTTTGAACTTACTGAAGGTTCTTAGACATAGCCAACAAAATTTAGCATCTTGACATTTTTTCTAATGAATGTCTGGAGCCCCACATTTGGTAGGCATGCAGTCCAAATTCACAAGCGCAACTGATTGATAGTTTAACCAGCTGCTTTGCAATAATTTCAACTTCTCAGCAAGGTATAGTGTAATCCTTACAATGCACCCTAATTTAATTCAGCCAATGCCACAATTTATAGTGTAGCAATTAAAAATCTCAATCCTAATAGAAAGTTCTATATTACTAAAGGACTGTTGGGCTTCTGATGACAGCACACAACTGTATTTAATTTTTAAAAGGGAAATACATTGGCTATTTGACAAGAAACACATGGGAAGATCCCAAACAATGGCACTAGGGTTCTCTTTGCACTTTGTCTATTTCTCTTCTTTGCTTGTCTTTTCTTCTCTCTGCACATTGCTTTCACTCTATTATGATACAGCCTATCCATTTGTCAATAAAACATAAAATTCTTATAATTTCAATTTTAAAAGCAAGGGAGAGTTATATTTCCATCTTCAACTAGTAAAATATCAGAAAATGCTCTGTTTGGCTTTGCTTGAATCATGTTCCTACTGATTGAATTAAATCCACCATTTAAATGGAGGTCTATGCTCAAAGGGATATGAATGGCCCATTTCTAAGGCTCAAGAATAAAAAAAACATGATAAACTGTTCCACCAGGTAACAGAATGGATAATAAATTTCTCCAAAGACAGTGATTGAAACGTAAGGTGAATCAAAAAAGTACATAAGGCAAAAATAAATATGCAAACATACATACATACAGAAATAATATTGGTTTTCAGTTGTCTTCCAGTAGTCAAATAATGTGCTATTTCTGAACCTACCATCTTGATACTGTTGCCTTTCTTGATATTTTAAGATTTATTAGCATACCAGGTCATAATGCACACCTGAAACACAGGGAGCATGTTATTACACCTGTTTTCTCAAGATTGGTGGACTATTCACATCTGCTAATTGTGTGTACTTAAACATATGCAGACCCCTGCTTTTGAAGTAATTTGTTCCTGAGAACTATATCGTAAGGGTTTTACAACTATCTCTTCAAACATGCTAGATAGGTATGGAAACCATGCAGTGAGTACAGAAGGCAACTAGTGTCAGAAATAACATTTTCACTGCTTCCTGTGAAAATAAGTGGATTTTAAAAAAATGTAAAGTGGCTAAAAATGATCCAGCAACCAAGAACGTACCTCTCTCTGAAAGAAATCTTCCTTCCAGTCTCCCTATATAAAACCCATATTTTAATAAGCAGAAACCTCTAACTGACAAATTGGAAGGAAGAATAATCCTCTTCTGGTTATATATTTTAAAAGATAAACACAGGTCAATTAGTCAGTAGATGATATTTAGTAATTTACATTTCATGGATATTTTTATAGCATGAAAAATAAAGTTCATATATCTAAACCTACATGAGAAGCATACTGATTTATACAGTCCTTATGTAAATAGCTACATCTTATGTGGAAAGGGTAAAATTTGATGCTGTATTATAAAACTAACAGTTTTTGAAAAATTTATCAAGACCATATTATTTATGATGAATGGCCAAATGAGGTAAAAATTAGCATTAATATATTTCAACCATTCTTTTAGCAAAGATAAATTATATCAAATCCAGAAACAGAAATGGGAACATTAGGAAGATTATCATTGAAGAGTCCCTGTGATAGTGTCTGTGCAAAAGAAAAAAATAAATAAAAAACACAAGCCTATACATATTCAGACACAACCCTTAAGACTATTCACGCATTGTTTAGCAAAATAGCTTTGTGGGTTATACAATAACAAAATTTAGTTCCAGTGGAGAGACTGGTGGGGTTTGTTTGATTAGATTAGAGTTTTGCATAAACAAAGTGATCACCAAAATGGGCAAAAGGCCATGCACAGCTGTGGGTACAATTCCTAGGAATGGATGAATTCTTTTTAGTTGACCTAAGAAAGATATTTTGAATTATACTGAAAAAATATAAACATCGTGTATATTTTCCATTCTTTTACTTGTCTCATCAAAATAAATCACATATACAAAGTTTGAGATGATAGCAAAAACAATTTGAAAATGTTTATAACATTTGGTAAAAAGATGAGTATGAGGAACCAGAGAGTGAACCCAAGGTCAATAAATATAGGATCTCTGTGAAATGTGTACAAAAGTGAACATTTGAACCCACAGACATATGGAACCATATGACTTTCTTTTTCTTTCTTTTAGAATCTTTGTTAATTGTATAGTGACTACCAACTGATTTCTTGATCAAATTATACAAGAAGTTAAAAAAAAGAAACTTCAGCTGCTATCAGATTGTATTGCAGTAGTGACTATAAGTGGCAAAACTATAAAAGGTTTATTTTTTGTTGATACCATTTCTATCATATAATTCTAATTGTCTTGTCACGGATGAGTAAAATGTTCTAAAATATAATCAAATGTTTATGCTAATAATAACAATCCCAAATATGCCTCTAGCACATAAACCACAGAAGTTAAAATCCTAAATTTTAAAAACATAAATTTGCCATATTTTCAAATATTTTGTAATGAAATGTTAATTCCAAAAAGAAAGTAACTGTGATAAGTATACACATATATACTCATATATATAATCTTATATATTAGTACGTGTGTGTGTATGTTTATATTCAATGTTATAAAAATAAAATTGGAATATAAAGATAATGTATAGGCATATTCTAATTCTTAGAGCTCCATAATTTATACATCACGGGCCTTGATAGACAAGAGCCCCCCCCTTTTCTCTGAGAATTCTTTTTATTATCTCCAGAATTGCCACTCAGTGTTTAAGACTTCTTTAGTTAAAGTCAGTTTTTAGTTAACTTTATAAGAATATCTGTATTTCCCTGGTATCAAAAATAGCTCTCAAGATGAGCAGTGAAAATATACAATCATCCAAAACTTAATAGTCCCTGAGTCAGCATTATATGGATTAAGTGATTCAGAGAATATACATACACAAAAAGAAACCTAAAGATAATAATGCAATGTTTTGTGAATCTCTTTAGCAACCATCTGTGGTAGGCAGAATAATGACCCTCCTTAAAGATATTTATTTCCTAATCCTGGTAACCTGTGTATATGTTACCTTACATGGCAACAAGACTCCAGAAATGGGATTATGCTAAGGACCTTGAATTGGGGAAATTATCTTGAATGACTTACAGGCTTTGGAGGTGGCAGAAGGGAGTCATGAGCAAAGAAATGTAGGTATCCTCTAGAAGCTGGATAGAGCAAGGAAATAAATTCTCCCCTAAAACTTCCAGAAATAAGTGCAGCCATGCTGACCCTTTGATTTTAGTCTGACAGGAGACCTGTCGGACTCCTGACATCCAGAGCTGTAAAACAATACATCTGTGTTGTTTTAAACCACTAAATTTGTAGTAATTTTTTATGGCAACAATAGAAAATCAATATACCATCCGCCCTAGGTCACTGGGCAAACAAATCCTTATTACACGCTTCATTCTAGCCTATCACTTTTATCTACAGAGTATGCAACCATGGTTATAGTACATTATTAACACATGGGTTACATATACAAAACCAAAAACTAGATACACAGCTGTTGACTTTTATTTTTTTAAGAACTTCAGAAGAACTTACCAAGAACCTTAACATATAAATGTTTTCACAAGTCACCCTGTTTTCCTTAATTATCTTTGTGTATCAATTGACCAACTCTATGCAACCACGTTCCTTAATGGTAAGTTCAATTTAGTACCTCTGCCCTGTATGGCAACCTCAATAATCTCTAACCCCATCATTCTTGATTTTTTTATTTTTCAGTTTTCAAATATGGCAGAAATAATTATTTAAAAATGACAGATGCAATGCCAGAAAATAAAAGACAGTATACTGAACCTTAAATCCAAAACTTGTTTCATATCTTCCTGATCCTTCCAGCTGACCACTCATCTCTGCATTGTAGGAAATGAAAAAAAATGCTTAGTTCTCATTTCAAGACTTTTTTCCTTGGTTTAGTGCTTTTACAGAAAGCCCTCATGTGTCTATTTAAGCTCTGGAATATCACTATATCTATCAGGAAATCATATTGACCCAGTATAACAGAGTCTTACATAAGTAGACATTTTTCTCTACTTCACATAAAAATCCAGAAGTAAAAAATCCAGGGATTGTGTTTCATTATGTTCTACAAATCCTCAGAGATGTAGACTCTTCTAGATTGTCCCACCAATCCTGTGGTATGGTTTTAAATAGCCTGGCGCACAGTAGTGAAACAGGTTCCACTATGACATCCACATTGCAGGCAACAGGATAGAGTAAGGACTAAAGAGTAAAAGAGACAAAACTTGTGCAGAAATTCCCACATGGCACTCTACTTACATTCCATTATTCAGAACCCAGTCATATGGCCATACCTAGTTGAATGGGATTATGGAAAATCTATCTCTATCCTAGATAAATATGCCCAGCTAGAGACTGGGATTTTCATTACCATGGGAAAAGGAAGGAACAGATATGGGAGAAGGCTACCAGTTTTTGCCACATTGTGCTTAGAGAAAGATAGATAGATGATAGATAGGTTTATAGACAATCAAAATTATTCTCATAAAAAATCTTATATGAGATAAAATACTACTTTCTCTATTTTATCATTGAGAATACACAAGCACATAGATGTTGAAATACACATTGAAGATTACATAGCTTGGAGATAATAGACTAGAATTTGAATCCACTTTTGCTTGAATCAATAGTCTGTCTTCAAACAATAAGTGGTACTATAACAACTTATAATGATCTAAACAGTTAAATTGACACTATTTCCGATTATTTTATTTTAATAGATGCAGGTTTGTTTTAAATTCTAGTTGCAGATTACTTTACAGTCCTTTATTACTTTCAGATACCTAAGTCTTTTATTAATCCCTTAGAATAACTTTTGGTACAAAAACATATTTAAAATAACAATTAAATATACAACTTAAAGAAAAATTATATTATTTGCTTTAAAAATAAATAGATCTGTAGACTGAACCCATATAATTGACCCTTTTTGAATTCATTTGAAGTATAAACAAGCATAATTGACAAATTCAGCATATTAAAGATATGTCACCACTGCTATACTTTTCAAATAATTTTATTTTCATATATATTAGTAACAAATGCATACAGTATATTACTTTTCCATAAATAATTATTATAAATTCTAAAAAAGCAAAAGAATAAGTTAACCTTAAATAATACTTAGCTGATAAACAAACAAATAAAAACTGTCTACAACCTCAACATTAAACAGTGGAAATACCATAGAAGTGTTTTTTTATTTCTTCCAAGATGTTTACAAAAACCAATGCTTCCAAATGGAGTACTATTTTAAACAAATACCCTATATATGTCTCACTATCTAATCACTTTATTTGGTCTATCAACATGGAGATAAAGCTTTAAAAATCAATTAGGACTGGAATATGACATACTTCCAGGTAAAGAGAAGATTTTTAGGGTATAAATCTTGAAGAAATTGATGTACCGAAAATCACTTGACACATTTTTCTCTAAATGAGATTTCTGTAAAATTTCTGAGACAAGGGATGATTGTCTCAAATATTTTAGTAGGTATCTGTAGACATGTAGTTTATTATGTGTGTTTCTTGAATATTCAAATATAAGTAGTCCCAAGAACTAGTGAAGTGCAAAAATATAAAAACTAAAAATCACTAATAAAAAAGTAAAATTAATATGAAAAATGTGTGAAACACTTATGAAAATATCTAATGCAAATGCCCAGTGAGTTGTTTCTAGTTAAGAAAAAAGATAATATATATACTTTATCAAAACTATAATACTGTTTTTGATAAGTTTTGAAACCGTTTTACTAAAAATTACTGTCTACTGTACATATTCTAATCAATGTATTTTGCAGTGAAAACAAGTAAAATATTGAAGAGCCTTTTCCTCAGCAAACATATTATATATACACAGAAAATATCTTAACAATAAATAACCTAGCATATATATGAATAATACGAGATGTCAAGAAGCTGGATAAAGCTTAGATGAAATTATCTTTTTGCTTAAATACATAGAATGTTCTCTAAACTATGTTGGGTCAAAGTCAAAGGATATGCAATGTTGAATATGTGAATTTTAACTTTATCATGATCTGTATTCATGTAGAGTTACTCCCTGCAATTACAATTCTAATTTTTCAAGAATTTTCAAATAAGGTTTTGAAAACTAATAGAAATAAAGGAGTAGATTGGGGTGAAGATAGAGGGTTTGTACTTTAAAAGTCACTTTCTCCAAACTTCTAATGTCTTCCAATCTCCTTACCTACTGAGGAGATCTGTTGATTAACAGAAAGGTATACATATATTACTGGCTCATGTACCTTAACTTTATTTCTCTTAAATGTATTTCTATATTTTCACTTTACATTATACATATTTATGTCTCATTTACACACTAAAATGTATAATCATTATAGAAGTAATTACTACATTTTATATCCAAATTTATATCTTATAATTTGCTCTATCTACTTTGGATCACAGAAGACTGGCTAAATGGTTTATATATACCACAGTCATTTAGGACTTCACCTACAAACTAAGCAAATAATATAGCATCACTCTGCAACCTAAGTCCTTTCGTAATAATTGTTTCCATTAATTATTATCTTCTATGTGTCAACTACTCCATTAGGTACATTTTACATAAACTAATACTCAAGAAAACACTGAAAGTTAAGTAATTGCCCAAGATGACATGGCTAGTAAACAGGAGAAATCCTTTCAGATTTCACAATACATCTACTTTTCTATATTTGATACATAGTATGTGTTAATGGCAAACAAAATTTTCTTTTGCAGAATATATATAATTTAATTACATTAAATGAGTTATTTAAAGGATAAAGTTGTATTTCAGTAAATGAAAATTCATTAAAATAACAGTGATCCTGACAATGATTATAACAAATTTGGTAAAATGCATTTATAATATTTTTTACTTTTAAACTGATTCAATGCACACTTCATACAAACAGGGAAACTATTATACATGAAGACTATAGATCCGTAAACTAACAGAGACAGACTCTGTGTCACATTGAAGCCAAAGAAGAATCAACACTACTGAAGGCTTTTAGAAAATGATTGCTTGCATCTGTAGGCAGTTTATCTTTATGCCAAGTTTCTCAACTCCTTTTGTTTACTAAGAGTACATTTGAAAATTAAACAACTTGAGCACCAGAGTTTGTGACATACAGCAGCACTTTGACATTCTTTGGGTTTCACAAAAAAACCGGTTATCTGCAACTTAGTAAACACAATAGCATGAAATCATATTTTACTGGTTTATTTAATAATCTTGCTGTCAATTTCAAAAAAAAAAAAAAATACAAAGCCAGAAGCTTGCTGTTTCAGTTTTCATAAGTAGAGAACAGCAAGTTAATATGATGACATCGAAGAACATTTTCTATTTAGTCTTTACTATTTCCTTTTTCTTATTTCATGATAATTTGAAATTAAGTTGGCAATGATAATGTCAGGAAAATAGTTTATTATCATCCTAAATTATTACAGAGGAATCATTTATCCCTTCTTCCATTCATCACATGTTCACTAGGCGCTTTCTATGTTTCAACTATTAGAAAAAAAAAAACTTTCTTGTTAAGAAGGTTACATAGGAGCTATAAATGGAGTTAAATATGTAGGAACTGGGATTGGATGAGACAGCCCATAGAAAATGTATGGACAGTGGTTCTTAACTTTGGTTGCATGTCCATTTTCTGGAGCTTTTGCAACTACACTTCCTGAAGCCCCGTTCAAGAGTTAATAAAACATCTCTCAGAATAAGGGTCAAGCAAGTCATATGAAAAATTTTATAGAGGATAATGTTTTCAGCAAATGTTAAGGTTTACTGAGTAGAGAAAAACAAACAAAAAAGAGATCAGTACTCTTCAAAACACCAGTATTTAAGTGGGTGATTGAATAATGAGCAGTCACAAGACTGGGAAGAACAATCAATTGGGAGAAAAACCACTTGGAAAATAAGAATATCAAAAATTTCAAGAATGAAAAAGGTAAAAAATATTATATTTTTAGAGAGTCCAAGAATTGTGAGAATTACACATAGGCTAAGGGAATTGTAATCTCTAAAATAACTGATAGCATTTTCAGTGAAATCATTGGGGGAAAATTCTGGACTGAGGAAAAAACAATGAATGGGAAGCATGTAGGAAATTCACAAGAAAACTTCAATTTTCTATGACACTCATGACTATTAAAACAATGTGTAAGAGTAAGGCAGTGTCAATTTCCTGACTTAATCCCAGTGTCATGGTGGGTAAGGACCAAATACCTCAGAGCAATCTATGCATATCTCTATCATCAGCCTTATCCCTTCTCATATTGGCTCTTCCTTTATGTAACTGTTTCATCCATATATCACAGTGGTTGGAAAACAATAGCCACCTAATAAATAATGATAAAACTAAGAAGAAACAAAGGCCTACGTGGAAAGTTTAATAAACACAGAACAGTGGGGAGGTGGTAGATGATGCAAGATAAGATGTGATTTAAAAATTGATTTCAAATATGAGAAATTGCAAAACTTACAGAATTTGAGGTAGCAGCAGTTTAATAAATTCAACCTAAGCAAAACTGTGAAGTGAATTAAATTTGTCTTTTTTACCTTCCTCCAACTTAGTGATTCCATAAAAGCTACTACTGGTGAGTACATTAGGCTGGTTCTTGATTTCTCTGTTATCCTAGTGGGGCCTGCTCTTTCAAAGTAATATCCAGGATTCT
Organism: Phocoena sinus; assembly: GCF_008692025.1. Lineage (NCBI taxonomy): Eukaryota > Metazoa > Chordata > Mammalia > Artiodactyla > Phocoenidae > Phocoena > Phocoena sinus. Next base: position 57,802,674 of record NC_045780.1, on the reverse strand, counting down.
GGAATTATTTTACGTGCTTCCACTTGTACTTAAAAACTCAGACATGGTAGTCCCGGATTTTAATCCCAGTTCTAATTTTTACTGGCTATATGACTTTGGACCTATTAACTTTTCTAAACCCTCATATATGTAATGGTGATAAGAGTGGTAACCTATTTTACAAGATTACTCTGAGGGTCAACCAAGTGTCTTAGTGTCTGAGCATAGTTTAAGTGTTCAAGTAATTATACTTAAAATATGTTGTATACAAATAACTATACCTATATAAACTTAGAATACCCATTAAAACATAACTATCTTGATTCCTCTTTTTTCAGGGTTTTCTACAGGATAGTGCCGTCATCAATTTGTCAGTCCAGATGTCGTGACAAAGTTGTTACCTATCCCAGAGGTATTTAGACTTTAAAAGCAGATGACACTTAAATCCAAAATGTGATTTTTTAAAAAATTAATTTTAGACACAGATGAAGATCCTTTGGAGATGTATTGAGGAAGAAGAGTTGTTTGTTCAGCTACCCCTGAAATCATATACATACGTAGATGCTTAGTAAAGACTTAATAATGAGGACTACCATCCATTATGGGTAGAATAAATCATGGTTTTAAACTTACCAACTAGAACATGGTAGAGATACATATTCTTTAAAAGAAGAAATGTGGAACAAGAGAACATTATTATTTTAACTTCATAATGGAGCTCTTTTTTCCATCATTTTGTTTTGGGATGCTTGAGCTTCTTCTCCCTTGCCCAGAAAAAGGGAAGGGGTGTGTGTGTGTGTGTGTGTGTGTGTGACAGGGAGAGACAGAGCCTGAATGTACCTTGTGAGGAAGGTGGAAAATGTTCTTTTGAGGAAGTGAGACAGATCGTAAAACTTGGGCACCTCTTATTCCTCTCACAAACTGTAGAGGTGGGGAGGGGATGGTGAGTGAGAGAGCTAGGGAGGACAAAGAGGTGTTGTGGATTTCTAGTAAAGCCATTTCTACTAAATGGTCACACATTCCACAGGACAGGTTCTTGTACAACAGTAAGTCACAGTCTGGAATTCCCTCACTGTTCCCTTTTTAAGGAAAGACTAATTGTACCTTACTCCCAAAGTTAAAACAAAGGTGACGAAGACAATGTATTGTATAAAGGGCAATATGAATTTAAAATCTCAATAATATCGGTCAAGGATATTGAATAGACTATTGTATTCTAAAATTAGCATATCCTTGACAAACCAACAAATTATATGAAGTGTTTGTTTTGCCTAGATTTTCTATAAACACTTCTTGCATCTTTTTTGAAAAAGGGACGATTATAAGATAGGATGTTCATCTTTACATAATCTGTGCATAACAAAAAATGTGGACCATAATTGGCACATGAAATACATTTGCTGAATGAATGATAGAAAAGTTTTAAGTATGTAAAGTGATACCTGGAACATGATAAATGTTCCCTCCTAGTCTTTTTCTTTGTCTCTGTTTTGTAATCATGTGTATATATATATATATATATATATATATATATATATATATACATATATTAATATAAAGTTATTCTTTTCATATGGTATTTATCATTTCACCCACTTTGAAAGTGAGGCAACTGAGGCACACAGATATTTAATAATTTGGTAAAACACACATGTAATGAATGTTGGAACTAATATTTCAACCAAGAAATTGGATTCTAGGGGATACAATTTAATCAGTGTATTTTATGTTAATAAATCCACTTATTTATGGTGAAATGAGCTTTTGAATTTATGTGGAGCGACCCATATTAAGCATTACAGAGAGGTCCATTTCCAGTAGTTTTAACGTTGCTTGCTACTATCTGAATACCACTCAAAGATCACATAGGAAATAAACTTATAGAAATTGATTTAGGTCATGCCTTAAGAATTTTCCTTCCCCATTTACTGAGGGTGTGGGAAGAATGTCCAGGGACGGTATGTATTTACTTCTTATTCAAATAACCCACATTTACACAATCATTCTATATTGAAATACGTTGCATAACTTATTGTTTGCGTAAATAGAAATCTCTAGTGCTAAAGCTTTTTAAACACAAAAGGAATTTCTGAATGATAAATAAGCAGAGGTTTTATTTGTAGTCACTTGCTGTGTTACATAAAGTAAAACTATAATCTGCAATCACAACTATTTGCCTTAGCATAGTTTTTTCTCTTTCAAAATTTATTTTGATACGGCAATTTCCTTACAAAGTACCTAGTTATCACATTAAAAATATGATGTGTTGTAATATAATCTTCATAAATAATTTTTTAACTTCAGGATGCTTTCTACCATTTATTTACTTAACACCCTCATTATTGCATGATACAAATAAACATGCAAGCTTTACATTTACTCAAGCACCCATGGTTTGGCACTTAATCTGAATTAGAATCACTGCACTTTCTCTCTATGTCTTAAAATATAATTTTTGATTTTGAGGATACATTCATTAGACGAAGAAGCACATTTTAAAACACTATCACCTATCCATATAAGTAATAAATAGTACCTAAACATTGCTCATTTGTCATTGTGGATTTTAAAGACACAGAAACATTTACAAGCTTGTTCATGTATAGATTTTATTCTATATATTTTTCTCTGTTAAAGAATATAATTCATTCTTTTAACAAATGTTTATTGAGCATTTGTGCCAAGCTAGAGAAAGACTATCAATGATTCAGACCCACCAGCTGTAAGGGAGGTCTGATAATACCACCAGGTAACTACAGAGACTGGCAGAGATGAGAGCTAAGGTGAGGATAATTTAGATTGGATAAGGGTATGATGAGTATAACTTGTGGCCCTGAGACCAAATGCAAAGATGGGACTGTTCTTTTCTTAACCCCACTCTTAGAAGTTTACTGTCAGACATGTAGATGCTCAGCTCAAATCCTTTTACAAGAGAGAACTTGATGTCCATCTTCAAAGAACATAGTTAGCTATTGTATCTTTCAGAGTCCACCTTGGATTTTAAGCCAGTCATGTTCTTCTTGGGGTAGACTCCAGCCAATGACTGAGAAGGCAGTGGTAGGTTTACTTAGCCATTTCTACCTTCTTTGGTGCTCCTCTAGTAGGAACTCTTCCTTCATATCGCAAGATTTTGTCAGGTCTCTATAGCAGTCTGACAGCAACCCCTGCCCAGTCACATGTCATTCTTCATCTTTCTCAGGTATTATTCCTCAGGAAACCTTCCAGAGTCCTAACTCCATCTCAGCATCTGCTTCTGAGTCTAATGGACAGAGGCAATTATTCTATCCAATATTGGTTCTACACATAGAAAGGACCCACCCACCAATTAGAACTCCCTCAAACGATATAATGACATTAAGATTTTATATAACCACTAACAATCATATCTTCTCCAATAGAAGATATATAATAGAGCAGATAATCTTCTCACTTTGTAAAAGCCTAGTTCTGGACAAAACTGTCTGCATTTGCTTCTCCCAAATCATCAGACCTATATATATGTATGAAAAAGTAACTCTTCTCTCAGGCAGAGAGCTAAAATTCCTATGGTTTATATCTTAGTATTGCATAATAGAATAAAGGATCAGGAAATAATACTCTGAGCTCTAAATCTAATTTTATACGAATATATATATATATATACAGATATGATTCTAGAACACTAATTTTGACAAATGTGTACTACAATATGGCGATGAGAATATGGTATAAACAGAACAAATTAGAAATTCAATCATTGTATTATGATCCCATAATACTCTAGTGAGTGATGGGAAGAATCCCCAAACTTTCTTCCATAGCATATTTCTAAGCTACTATAACTCAAATTCCCAGAAAAACTGTAGAGTTTAGATTAGAAAAGTAGCATGGAAAAAAGCTTAGGCATTCTTCCTTTCTCTACCTATTTCTTTCACCCTACTCCATTTCCTTGCAGAGGACATTTGAATTTCTTCTCCCGATGGCTTACTGCAGTTGTGAGGGTAAAGTCTTGGAAGCTACACCTTCTCCTTCTCCTCACATTTATTTTGTCTGGAGACAGTCACTGATGGGGAGCTCACAGATTATATACCCTCCCCTTCTCCCTGCCCTTATTTGGTAGCTGACAGAAGGGACAATAATCCCATGTTGGTGCCTATCATAAGCTTCATGCTTGTAGCACGTAGAAAATTCAGAAGGCAGCTAAATTGTACTAATATTACAACTTGAACTCAGAGAATAAAGAAATGCCCACAGGGCTTCCCTGGTGGCGCAGTGGTTGAGAGTCCGCCTGCCGATACAGGGGACCGGGTTCGTGCCCCGGTCCGGGAAGATCCCACATGCCGCGGAGCGGCTGGGCCCGTGTGCCATGGCCGCTGAGCCTGCGCGTCCGGAGTCTGTGCTCCACAACGGGAGAGGCCACAACAGTGAGAGGCCCGCGTACCGCAAAAAAATAAAAAATAAAAATAAATAAATGTCCACAGTTAATTTTAATTTCCCGTGTGTCTTTCAAACTGATTTTTTGTTAATCTTGGGGACAGAAAATCCTCCTTGGATGAGAAGAACATAAGTGAACTGACAAGACCACACAAACAGAAGGAATCTCAGGAGCTCCTCCTCCCAAAAACCCTTTATTTGAACCTATTTTCTTTGAAACAAGACCAAGCCAAGTCACAACCATGACTGCAGAGCGGAGGAACTGGGAATACCATGTCCTAATATTTTCTCTTTTAACTCCGCGTCATAGACTGTGAAAAAGAAAAGTGGTTCTGACCATTACCTGATTATTTTAGAAAATGAAGTGAGGTGGTATTCGTGCTATTAATTCAGTGTGGTTTTTGTTCATTTGTTTAATATTGATAGCACTTTATAAATCACTCCTTCATTGTTTTGTCATCACTGACTTTAATGCTTTTTAGGACACTATTTTTTAACCATCAATAGAGTTTAATCTCACTTATTCGAGACAGCCATTTATGTGTTTTGTTCTGCTACAGGGATACTTAAATTCTTAATTATTTTATCAAAATCTTAATGTCAGGCCTAACATAATCCCAAATTAATGTAACCTATGGCCTAGATGGCATGATAAACAGGGAGATTTAAACAAGTAAGTGTAATTGAAGCTCTAATCTCCCTTACTGATTTAATACTTGGAAAGGAATACGTCATTCAACAGGAAAACAAAAATCAGGAGTTCTCTCACAAAATACTCCTTGGAAATGCAATTATTCCTCAGAAGCAAATATAGAAAAAAAGAAAAAGTGAGCATGGTTTCTTTCTGAAGACTGTGTATCAGGTACCTGGGTACTATGTTGCAGTGTTTTCATCAGATAACTAAAATGCATATGAATTTGCAAGGGACCCCATAACCTCAGTGTCAGAAGAGTCACAGAGACAAGGCTTTATTCCTGAATTTTTCCTGGTACTTTATTGCCAAGATCAAAATGATATTCCACAGGTGCCTCTTTTTGCCATTATAGCTGCATATAGCCTTTGGCAGGTCTCTGTGGAATCTTGGTCCTTGTGTTTCACAATGGAATACTACATTTAAATGTCAGCTCTGATGCTTAGTCAGACTTCTTCGAAACAAGTTCTTTTATTGCCATAAGGTGAATGAACACACAAGATTCCCTTTAATGGAAGTGGCATGGGTAGATTAAGGCAAAGCCCAACATCATGACAGTTTTATTTATGAAACTCTGGCTGCTTTACTAGAGAAAGTCTGGGGAAAAGAGCAATTCCTCACTAACAGATAAGGGGCACTAAGAAAATCCTGGAAGTTCATCTCTTAGGTGGTACTGTCTTTAGACATTAGAGCTGGGAGCGATTTACAGATTGGCTTTTCAACTTTTACTGTCAAAGGCAATAGTCTGTTTCAATTGATCCATACATGGCCTCAGATGAATCTTTACAAAAGAGGATTAAGGGACCTAATCTCACTGTGCAGAATCAATGGCATTAAAAGTACATGTATTTGACATTTTTCAGGGGTCCAGCACTAAAAATAGTCATGTACCAGTCTGGCCACTGGTGTTCTAATGATTAGAGCCTCAAGTCAAAGTTTGTACAGGCCGATTTCCTGGTATAACAAATGTCTGACAAATTAAAATGAAAATCCTAATGATCTCTGAAAATACACATCATATCTCAGGTAAATATTCATAACAAAAAATGCTGTAGATGTCCCCTCAAGGCAGATGGCGGAAACCAAAGAGGCAGGAAATGGGTAAATAAACTTGTTAGTGATTGTGAGGGAAGTCTGCCTTAAAGTGTGCATGGTTCTCTGAAATCCCATTGAGTTCTCAAAGCCAAATGATTGGGAGTAGATTTTACCTTCCATGCCTAAAGGATTTGACCTCCTCTCCACAAGCAGGTAAAAGACCTTCAGCCACACCTTAATCATCAGGACACAATTTATATTTTTAACAGAATTTGGTTTTTGCATAAAGTATGCATTAATTTCTTGGAAGCCATCCAAACAATAACGTTATATCATAAAGATATATATTGACATGGATTGGATGGCTCAAGTATAAGTTCCTGTGGGAAACAGTCAACTCTGCCCCAGGGGTAAACCAGGCACCCTGAGACTCCATCTGCAACCCTTCCACTCTGACTCAAGATGCCTAAACGAATCAAGATTTTGCTTTTCTACTTGGTCAGGCTTTCCCACAATCTGACTGCAATTCTATTTTGGGTAAAAAAAAAAAAAACACAAAAAACCCCACAGGAATAATGAAACTTGCTTTTACAGGTTTAGGAAACTGAAAAGTGATATTTCAAAATGAATCATGAAATATAAGTCACATGAATATGCAGGACAAATTAGTAATAGGTATGAATTAGAGATTCAAGACCAAAATTGTGTCTCCACTTCTACGGTAATATTTTATGGAGCAAAATAGGAAGATAATCAACTGTACAAAAATCGTGACTACCCCTAATCTACTATGGGGTAGATTTAACAATTCAGCTTAAGATTACTGACATTTTTTCATTATATAGTCTATTAAAGTATCTGACTTTAGTGGATCAATAGATCTAACTTTGGACTCCTGTGCTAAGAATAAAAAGTGATCGGTCAATTCTAATGTTGAATAAAAACAATTATGTCTATAAATATAATTAAGTCCACTAACAGTATTATCAGTTCCTTGTAAGGGCTAAAATCTCTGAAGCTATGAACCCTCTAACCACTGGCTAAAGAAAAAATGGTTCATCCCAGAAAGAGTATATAGAATATGGAGTAAAACCTAAAAGGACATGGTTTTCAACTGTGATATGGCATGGAAATCATTTTAATCTGTATTAAATTAAAATGAAGCAATTTTGTCTGGAAATCTTTTCTACAATATTACATGAAGGAGAGTATGTAAACTTTTAAGTGAAATTAAACTTACTCATGAAAAAAAAAATAGTAAGCCATCTAAGACTTCTCTCTAAATGGCAGCAGTAAAACTGCACATGCCTGGAAGCGTTGGCCCCTTGTCTTCATCTGGTTGAGTGTTGCTATTTTATTAGTGGTATGTTGTTGCCAAGCCAGATGGGCACCAAATCCTGTTCGACTGTATTTTGAAAGACAGACAATGAAAGTTTTTGTGTGTTTTTTTTTAATGCTTCAAAGCAGTATTTCTCAGTGAGTGTGTGCTGAAGTCTTTGAAAGGATAATTTTTTACTGTCACATATGTATTGCATGATGTTTCACACCTCTGTTATCTACCCATTAAATTGGTAGCTGGTTTTCAGTTTTTAAGAAAAAAAAAAGTAAGGCCTCCAAACATTTCCAAATGTCTCTAGGAGGGCTGAGAACCTCTTTACAAAGGATTGTGCCCATCTGTTCCCAATGAATGAAAAATCTTTAGGGTGAAATGGGCCATGTGACCCTTGGAGAACCCAGTCTTACAGTTAAGATATTTTGGCCATTTTCCATCTGAGTATTTTTTGTTCATCTGGGAAAATTTGGACTTGAAAAAAATATAATTGGGACAGAATTGTATAGAAGGCATAGGCCATTTGATTCCTAAAGGATGGGGGAGAATTGTTGTGAGGAGTAGTTCTTTTCCACACTTCATAGTTTGTCATACAACATATGATGCTGCCCTGAGAGACTACAGAGAAGCAGCCTCACACAACCGGGAACTAGAACAAACATATTTGGGCACCACCATCACCACTGTCAACCACTTCACAGTTAAAGAAAGAGGCAGATCACCTCATATGGTCTTGAGTAGGTGTTGACCATCTTTTTTCTTTAAAAGGATAGATACTAAGTATTTTAGGTTTTGTGGGAAAAACCTCTGTGACAACAACTCAGCTGTGCCATTGTAGTGCCAAGCAGCCACAGGTGGATGTTATGGCTGGTTTCCAACAAAAATTTATTTATGGACATTGACATTTGAACTGTATATATTTTTCACATCACAAAATACTATTCTTTAATTTTTCAATGATTTTAAAAATAGAGATGCCGGGCTTCCCTGGTGGCGCAGTGGTTGAGAGTCCACCTGCTGATGCAGGGGACACGGGTTCGTGCCCCGGTCCGGGAAGATCCCACATGCCGCGGAGCAGCTGGGCCTGTGAGCCATGGCCGCTAAGCCTGCACGTCCAGAGCCTGTGCTCCGCAACGGGAGAGGCCACAACAGTGAGAGGCCCGCGTACCGCAAAAAAAAAAAAAAAATAGAGATGCCATTCTTCATTCACTGGTGTGATTTTACAAAAAGAGACAACAAGCCAGATAAGTCCCTTGAGCCAGTTTGGTGACATCTGACCTTCAATAAAAAATGAGGGAAACTTTGTGGGCAAAGCAATCTGTGTTTTGATGCTGGGAATCCTAAATTAACGCACTTAGAAAAATATACAGCTGTTATAGTATCCAGGAAAGAAAAAAGGTGTCTCATCAGTGTTTTGTCCAAAAATTCAGGTGACATATCATGGTGTAAAGGATTAATTTTAAGTTAAATATTATGTTGTATTTGTTAACTAAAACCACCATTAATGAAAACAGCTTCTCTTGCGATCGTTTAGTCTTTTCAATTTAATTTTAAAAATATTTATAATTTTTTCTTAGAGAATAGCTAACTTTAAAAAGTCTACTTCAAAACTGTAGGAATTATGACACTGAGACCAACTCTAAAGAGATTAAGAAAATATATGAGCGAGAGAGAAAAGGACACAGAGAGATAATAAACACACACATACACACACACAGGCACAAACACACATAAAGAGGGGGAGAAAGAGGAAAAAAACCCAAATGTGGCAAAATAAAAATGGTGAGTCAGGTCACATGAGAGCTCTCTGTACTAATCTTGCTGCATTTCCATAAGCTTGAAATGATTTTAACATAAAAATTTTCTAAAAATAGCTATGGTCGTTTTGGCTGGTTTTCCTCTTATTCTTTTCTATAGTCATTCATTGGATATTGTCAACTTTGAGCTAAAATGTCCATCATTATGCCAAAAATTATTATAATTACTAGGGATTTCTGTTGTTTTTTAACTTTTTTTTTTTTTTTTTTTCGGTACGCGGGCCTCTCACTGCCGTGGCCTCTCCCGCCGCGGAGCACAGGCTCCAGATGCGAAGGCCCAGCAGCCATGGCTCACGGGCCCAATCGCTCCGGGACACGTGGGATCCTCCCGGACCAGGGCATGAACCTGCGTCCCCCGCATCGGCAGGCGGACTCTCAACCACTGCGCCACCAGGGAAGCCCTTAACCTCATTTTAATCTCTTCTTTTAACCTCTATTTCTGACGAATTCTCTTTAAATACTGCATTCAGGTGAAGTGCCCGTTTGAATACCTAGCTCTTCACACACACTAGACCCCACTACCAACCAAACTTACCTTCCTGCTCATAAATGCATCATATCATTTCCCATCATTTCTCTCATGTTTTCCCTTCTCCTAGAATACATTCTTCCTAACATCCTTTTGACCTAAATATTTCTTACCTATATAATCAGGCTCAGTTTGAATTCTAACACTTAAATGAAGCCTGTCATTAAATTCAAAGACTATTTTTAAAAAGAAAGATTATGACTCTCATTCAAATATAAAATGACTACAGAGCCTAAAATGAATTTGCTAATACAAATATAAATTCAAAAGACAATAATCAATTGCAAATATACAAGACAAAGTCAATTTCCTTCATCAGGAGTTATCTGTATTGTTGTCAATTCTCTATGACTTGTAGTATTGTAATGTATCTCAAAGACAGTGAACATTTCATACCCTGTGGAATCAGATAACCCAGACTATTGAGCTAAGCAGAATATCCAGTAATCTACTTCTGTATGTGCTCATTTCAAGGTCTTTTACCATTTTTCTCAACACTGAGGACTTACTTCTGACTTTCTTCCCTTCTTTTAAAAAGGTAGCTATAGCACTTACAACACTTGTGGTAGATTCCCTTAATACCTCAAGTGTGCTCAAGGGCCGGCAGCGGTAGCATTATAGCATCATTCGGGAGATTGCTAGAAACACACAATCTCAGGCCTTATCCCAGACTTCCTGATTCAAAAACTGTATTTTAACAAGAATCCCAGGTGATTTATATGCACATTAAAGGTCTCCAAAGGACTGGTCCAGAATACATAAATTAACGCAAGTATAAACGCTTGTATCATTCACTATTTTGGTACTCTGTCTTAATACGTTACTTTATTTCCAAACTTTTTAGGATGCGCCTTTAAAGAAATGAAGGAATTGAGTAAAATAATCAAAAATAAACTTCTTAAAGGTCTTTAAAACTTACCTGTTAGCTGATGCTTGCAAAGATATGCAAATCAGAGCTGAGTTCATATTGTACTGGAAAAAACATCAGAACTACTGAAATATTTTCTTTTATTCCTTCAAAGGTTTAAAGAATATGCTACAGCACACTTTTATAGGTAAATAAAAGACTAGTATCTGATATTAAGGGAAGACTGACCAAGTAGGTAATTTGCTAATTAAAATTCTCAGAGTAGAAAGCATGTCTGCTTTACTTAATCTATGTGATATTCTCAAAACTCCTGTGTTCCTGAAGATATCAAGCAGTTTTGATATCCCAGTCTTGGTAATTGTGAATTGAGTCAATTCAACACATGAGCAAAATGTAGTTTAAAAAGAGATTAACAAAGCAAAAGGAAATTCCTAGACACACCTATGTTTTTTTTTTTTTAGTTTCTTATTAGGCTTAGGTACAATATTATTAAGTTAATTATATGAAAAACTGTGTTATAGGGGAAAATATGCAACATTTTTCACACAGTAACACATTATAATGTGGTTTTTTTTTATTAAGTAAATCTTACTACGAAAAATGATTAAATTTATTTTAGCGTATCGTTTCACCTAAACTTTCCCTCTTATGTCAATTAGTATTAAAGCTGTTTTATTTTAAAATTTATGTCTTTTTTCAAAAATCTCGTAATTTATTTTTATTATAACTTGTTATTTTTAAGTGGCAGTTCACAAGTTTGATTAGTTAGATCTATGGAGAACATTTTAAAAGTTCAAATTTTGAAATGTAAGGTTCCTTTCTACTTCTTCCTTGTTGCTAAAGGGAAAGGGATCCACTTTAAATGCAAGAACAATGTTGTTAATTGTTCAGTATTCAACAGCCAGCTGTCAATCTCTACAGAAGCTGGTTTCCCAACACTCCTTTAATATGGAAGAACATATAGTGCTTAATATATACATAGTATTTTCCCTCCCTATGTAATCTTATAATAAATGAAAAACATCTTTCAGTATATAAATAATGGTGGAAGCTTAGATCAAAAGCCCTTAGATCAAAATTCCATGACGTGAGGCACTGTCTGCTTAAGTCCTTGAATTTCAATTAACATAAAATACATAGTTCTATAAATGTGTGTTGTATTAAAGTAAGCAACATAAATTAAAATCCCAAAAGTTAATCTTTAGAGATATTTTATACAGAAAAGGGAAAATTTCATCCAATCTCTCTCCAACTTTCATTCTTTTTTTGCACCAAAATGATGGAACCCATGGATGAATAAACAAACCAAACAATTGCAGTCACTAATAAGAACCTTCCAATTTTCAAAACTTTTAGTACTTATTTCTGAGCTGCATTGTTTTACATCCTACCCTTAGGGAAGATTTTTTCCAATTGTTTTCTTAGTTAAAGAACAGGCTTCTGCTAGTTTTAGCTTGCTATTGAGCAAGGAACCATCTCTCTTGTCCATTCTTGTCTTGGTGTCTCATTTTGTTTGACAGTTTGATTAGCCTAGCTTCCTGTTTTATAATATTCTGACTCACCAGGAGAGGAAAATGACTATCAAATCTTATGTCTTAAAAAGTTACTGTATAGGGCTTCCCTGGTGGCGCAGTGGTTGAGAGTCCGCCTGCCGATGCAGGGGACACGCGTTCGTGCCCCAGTCCGGGAAGATCCCACATGCCGCGGAGCGGCTGGGCCCGTGAGTCATGGCCACTGAGCCTGCGCGTCCGGAGCCTGTGCTCCGCAACTGGAGAGGCCACAACAGTGAGAGGCCCGCGTACCGCAAAAAAAAAAAAAAAAAAAAAAAAGTTACTGTATAAATGTCCATTTCAAAAAAAAAAAATTAGTATAACTCTAAATATATTTAAAATTTTAACCTACAATTTCTAAAATCAGTGTTTTCTTAGGCTAGAGTAAAAAGCATATCCGATGATGATGATGATGTTGATGGTGATTTTTACCCATGGTGTTTAAGACACAGCTAAAAGATGTAGGGCCACTTGTGAAAGTACTCAAGAAAACATTGATATTTTACTTATAACATTTTTTTACTTAGTAATCTTATAGAGGCAAATAATTCCCAGGTTGAAAGCCCAATCTCTTTCCCTCATTTCTCTTTGCCAATCTTGTCTCACTAGTCAGGTTCCCTGATTCAATTATTTGTGCCTATCTCTCCATTCACTCAAAAACATATATCCAAATCAAGGTGGTTTATCAAACACAGGCACTGGGAGATACAAGACATTCACCATAGGGAGAGAAAGCAAGTTTAAAATTTATGTGATTTATAATGTGTTTTCACTGATTTCATTTTACACAACAGCTCTCTCTCTTTCTCTTTCTTTCTCCCTCCCTCTAATCTCCTCCCCCTCTTTTACCTCTCCAGGAGGAGGGAACATTTAGAATCTCTTGGTCAGTGCCCATTATAATTTTAAATATCAAGTTTCTTAAGTCTATAATTCTCCAACTACATCATACTGTACCCTTCTTCTTCCTTGATGGAAAGGTGGGAGCTACAGTATAAAGGATCTAAACACATGTAACTTCATATGATAAGTTTATCTTTTAGATTTAACTTCAGATTCAATGTTTTTTTAAATAACGGGGGGAGAGGAATCACACTTCTTATGAAGGACATAAACACTTGAAAGGTGAATGTTAAAAAGTAAAATGGGGGCTTCCCTGGTGGCGCAGTGGTTGAGAATCTGCCTGCCAATGCAGGGGACACGGGTTCGAGCCCTGGTCTGGGAAGATCCCACATGCCGCAGAGCAACTGGGCCCGTGAGCCACAACTACTGAGCCTGCGCGTCTGGAGCTTACGCTCCGCAACAAGAGAGGCCGCAACGAGAGAGGCCGCGACAGTGAGAGGCCCGCGCACCGCGATGAAGAGTGGCCCCTGCTCGCTGCAACTAGAGAAAGCCCACGCACAGAAACAAAGACCCAACACAACCAAAAATAAATAAATAATTTAAATAAATAAATAAATAAAATGATCCTAGGGTATGGTGTTCTGTAACAACATCATTAGCCTCGAGAAGAAGCAGAGCTGGGGAAACAATTGCACAGAAAAATAGTTATTTTGAAATACTAAACAGAAAGTCTAACTTTTTAAAACAAAACAAGTCTCTTTATTGTATCATAAAGGAAAGTGTTGTTTGTCTAAAGAACTCCATCTCCTGAGTACTATTATGACTTAAGCACAGAAATAGACTTGACTTCTACACTTGAATCTCACCCTTTTACTCTGCTATCTGAACTTGAAATTAGTATGTGTGTTGTTTTCATGGTCATCAGAACTAAACATTTCTTTTCCCTGGTAAAAATGATATTTGTTACAGAAAAGGTAATTTGAAAGAAATTTCCAATCTGCTCTAAGAGAAATTAAATTCCTATAAGAATGTGCACACAAGTTTTGGCCCTTATAATTTATAATCTGTTCTATTTTTCTTTTTGTCTCTTGAGGATCCATCTATTAACTTCTGTAACTTTAGATGGACTAGTTGAGAGGTTACCCTCTTCAGCTAAACACTATCACTGCTTATGTGCTTGAGCCATGATAATATTAGATTCAAGCACTGCAAACAGAAAAAGTGAACGAATTCAATGATGACACAAATACACTGCAAACTAAAAGATTTGAAAGCAAGTTGCTGTGTCCCACTGCAAATGTCTATTTGATATTATTAGCATTAAACTCTATAGCAAAAGAACATGGCAAATCTAAATATGCCTGCTATTAGTTTTTTTGTTTTTCTGGATATCAATTTTTATATCTCTAATTGGTTTTCAGAAAGACAACCATGTAAAGCCTTTCTTACTATGGTTCAGAAAATACCTTATTTCTGTCCCTTTGGCAGACATAAGATTTTAAGTTTGCAAATGCATGAGACATAGAAGAGTTTCAAATGGTGAACTTCTGTGCTTTGTACATGCTTATATTTTTGACATCAGTTACCTTCTACGCTTAGAAAAATGATTTAACTGAATTTTGCTATTAGGCAGCTTAGGAAAATACATTCACATACTTGTTAAATATATTTAAAATTTTAACCTACAATTTCTAAAATCAGTGTTTTCTTATAAGTAAAATATCAATATTTTCTTGAGTACTTTCACAAGTGGCCCTACATCTTTTAGCTGTGTCTTAAACACCATGGGTAAAAATCACCATCATCATCATCAAGGGATTATTATACAGAATAGAGGATGTGCATAACACAAAGTTGGTTCTGGGGATAACACTAGTATATGAAGCATAATGATGACTAGGGGATCCAAAATTAAATATAACAGTAAATTAGAAAGGATTAAATACAATAAGTTTTGTTGAGAAATATCCCATATGTGTTTAGCACCTGTAGAAACGTAAACTTTAGGGATGCAAACAAATTATCTCAAAATTTTCTGTCACAACATTTGAAACACTATATGTAAAAAACAAAATTTAGTTAACTTCACTATATCTTTTAGCTCTTAAAGCAATCATATAAAGTGGATTGCAATGATGTAATTTTATAAAAGAGGAAAATTGGCTGAAGGAAGGTAAGAAGCATTCATAGGTGGCAGGGCCAACATTCAAACCCAGATCTTCCTGACTTTAAATTCCATGTATCTTTTTTCCCTATGGAATTTATATGAGATTATATGTATGTATGTGTATATACATATATATACATATATATATATATATATATATATATATATATATATATATATAAAATCATGGGTATCCCAAGTCTTAGAGAAATGACTTTTCACCAAGGAGTAGAAGGGACAGACCCATGGTGAAGAGAGGATTTGAATGACACCTTGAAGGACCTATGGTATTCACAAAGAGATAGGGCAGACGTGTACTCCAGAAGAAAATAAAGAAAGCATAAGAGAAGTAAGGGATAAGCTAGCAGAAGGCAAACATCAAATGCTTGCTTCTCATAATAATCTCAAAACTTTCTGTTTATAAGACCAAACTGAATTTGTTTTCAGCAGTAAGGAAAAACATTTCCTTGTATTAATACTGTTTCAGCAGGAGAGGTCAACATTAAGATAGTTATGAGATTTGGATGTCAGTTTTAAGTGTGGTTTTCAATGCTTGGTTGGGATTACAGTACCTCATGATTTAATAGTTTGAGATTTAGAGACACAGTAAGGCTATGTTTGATACAAGAGGATCATTGAACCTTAGGATTCAATATATCCTACAATACTTGCTATTTAAGAGCTCATGGGTCTTCTGGAAAGTTCCTGGACAAAAAAAAAAAAAAATTGCCTCCCCTTATTTTTGTAAATAAAGTTTTATTAGAACACAGGCACACCTATTCATTTCTTATTATCTTTGGCTATTTTTGTGCTGCAAATGCAAAGGAATACAAAGGAAGTATAAGTTATAGGAGAACAAAACAATACACTTTCTTAAAAGCAAATACATGGGGTGGGGGATGGGGAAAAAAGGGAGCTCATACCAATAAATAGTGTTTCAACAAATATCAGAAATTTGAAAAGTACAGAAGTAGCTTGATTATGAACAAGCCATAGCCCTCTAATATATTTAGAGAAAGCTGAACAAAAGATAGAAACTGCTCTATTAATTGGGATTGGAACTGTCCAGGCCTCCTCCTTGACAGCAGGTATTGCCAAGGACAAAGCTAAAACCTGAAGTTCAAAAGGTGGGGAGGTTGTTTACAAACATTGGTTTGCAAAAGCATAAGCATAAATTTTAAAAAATGATAATTTTCAATGACATTAAGCCACTGACCAGGAGAATATTTTGGCAATCACATGTCTGATAAAAGACATATCCTATGCAGAACTTTCAAAGTAATTACTTTGAGTGAAAGAAGCCCAACCAAAAAAAAAAAAAAAAAAGCACAGTGTAATTCCAATATGTAAAATTGTAGAAAACTCAAAATATAGTGACAGAAAACAAGTCAGTGGTTGCTTGGTAGGGAGGGGCAGGAGGGATTACACAGACCGTCATAAGGTAATTTTTGCAGAAAACTTTCAGGAGTGAGGAATACATTCAGTATCTTTTTGTTGTTGTTGTTGTTGTTTATTTTGTTTTGTTTTTTGCGGTACGCGGGCCTCTCACTGTTGTGGCCTCTCCCGTTGCGGAGCACAGGCTCTAGACGCGCAGGCTTAGCGGCCATGGCTCACGGGCCCAGCCGCTCCGCGGCATGTGGGATCTTCCCGGACTGGGGCCTGAACCCGTGTCCTCTGCATCGGCAGGCGGACTCTCAACCACTGCGCCACCAGGGAAGCCCACATTCAGTATCTTGGTTGTGATGTTTTTTACACTGGTGTATACATGTGTAAAAACCTACCAAATAGCACATATTAACTTTAAATATGTACAACATATGACGTGTCAATTATACCTTATTGCAGCTGTTAAAAACAAAACAAAGCAAAAAACAAAAATGAAATAAAGCCTTGGTTGGTCACTTCCAGTCCATCTGTGCCAGAGAAGCTGTCAGCTATTATTTACCCCCAAGACATAATTCATATTATTCTCTTCTAGGGAACATAGATACACTATTCAGAGAGAACTTTTCCTCTGGATGATTCTACCACTGATTTTAAAACAGACGACCTCACTGCCAGACCTCTCTCTCTTGTTCCCAAAAAGCCTATAGTCAAATTTCCCACTGATAAAACAGTCCTCCATATTATCAGATGAAACCCATCCAAGCTGCAGACATTATATGTCTCAGGCACTACCTATTATGTGTCCTAAGTAAATCAAGGACCACCAAGAATTTACAGGGAGCCAGCAACATGGGGAAAATGTAACCAAAATGAAAAAAAAAAGAAAAAGGACCAGGAGGATAACAAGCTAATTGTAATACGTTTAACTAAAAAACACAAGATTAAAATAAATCTCTATAATTGATATACCTAGAGAAATTTGTGAAGAAACTTTAGCTAGTAAGCAAAGAAAAATGTTACAGAAACAGAATAATCAGGGATCAAGACTGAACTCTTAAATGTTAAAACATTAAGTACGTTTAAATATAATAACAACAAAACAAAATGAAATTTTGTACAATGAAAATCAAGAAATCTCTAAGATTATGAAACAAAATGATAAAAAGAGAAAAAATGAGGGAAAAGACATGTAAAAAATAATTGAAGAGCTCTAGGATTTATCTAATACAAGTCCAAAAGAGAGGTAAAAATGTGGCACATAGAAAATAATGAAAGAAACAATGTTGGTAATTTTCTAGAATGGGAAAAAAATAAAATCTTAAAATTGTTCAGTGACAAAAACTGATGAAAAATGACTACCTAGAGATATAACTATTTGAATGCTTCTAGAAATTGAAAAAAGTACAAAAGAATAAGAATTAGACTGACATTGGGCTTGATGTCAGCATTCATAGATGCAAGAGACAATTGAGCACCTCCTTGGATGATTTGAGGAAAATGACTTAGAACAAAGTAGACTGCAGTAAATGTCACTGTGTGCCTGCAGAATAAAGACTGCTCAGACAGGCATGTTTCAGAATGTTTACCCCCCATAGAATTCTCTTAAGAAATTTCTTTATATATCAGGAAAGTGGGGAAGAGAAGGTAGGAGATCTAAGAAAACTGCAAAACTGTTATTGAATCCAGAGGAGTAACAAATGGAAATCCAGCCTTTGCAGAAAGGACTGAGGGAAGGATTTTTCCAGGAAGGAAAGAGACTTGATAGGAAAGAAAGTATGGGTGAAAGTATGGGAAAAGGAGGATGCAGGATATAACAGAACAAATGACATCAGAAAATGCAGGAAAAAAAAAAAGAACAAGAAAGGTGTGATCAAACTATGAAGTGAATGAAAATATGTCAGTATTTAAAAAAATAAAATAAAGTGAGTGAATGGCTGTAGGAGAAATAATTAAACTTTAGTGCTCAGTATAAACCAAGAGATCCTATGTTAGACTTACAGAGAAGGAAATTAATAATATGATACAAAACTTAGCTCAGTATTAAAAAACATATTTATATGGTAATAATAACACAAAGACAGTTTACTTTTTTAACTTTTAAATTAAAACTATAAACAAAGTACAGAAGATTTTGTTGTATTGCACAATATAACTATTAATAATTATAGCTAAATGTCAGTAATTGTTAAAGATAGAGCTGAAAGGAGGAATGGAATGGGGAGAAAAATTGAAAAAATAGGGACGTTAATATCATCATCTTACATATTGGAGACTAAAAAGATGGGAAACTTAATTGAGGTTTAAGTATATTAAGTCAAGTTAGAGAACCAGTCAATGAAAGACCTCAAAACAATATAAATATCAGATACTGGGAAAGGAAACATGGAAGAGAAGATGGTACAATCCAACTAAATTTGCACATTTCATATTGGGTAATCAAAAGTTATCTGTATTTGTTAAACCAAGAGTAGAACCATATGCATAATGTCTAGAGTAATAAAGCTAAATATCAAAAAAATATAGAAATAAAAACTTTGAAAAAAATAACATGTAGGAGAGGGATTAAGGGTGGAGAAGAAAGAAACAGGAGACAACATAAGTGGTTCAACGTAAGGGGTTCTATGCTTTTGATATGATACTGAGTTCATCTATTACTATGATAAATATAACAAGGTTTACAAATCAATTAATAGTAAATATTCTATTTTTAAATGTCGACCGATGGTAGGTGAGCATTTCATTGTTATATTTATATCCTAACCAGCCACAGTGCTTTACACAATTCTGCTTTCTTATTTTTTTCGGTCCACTCATTAATAACAGCCTAGAATATCAGCTAACCTCTGGAGTTAGCAGTCAAGCCTCCATAAAAGGCAGCAACACATCCAACCCTCCCCGCTGCCACCCTCCACCCCCTCCTTCTACCTCCCTCCCATGGTTGTGAACCTCTTTTCTTTCTCCAAAGTTCTCTCCAGAACTGACAGAGCTCACTAACAGTTAGTATTTGGATCTTCAGTCCTTGGAGGTCAAAACAGTAGCAGAAGCTATAATGGTTACAAAAATCCCTGCTGTTCTAAAGAAAGTCATGGTAATATTTTATCTGTTTATTAGTGCTGGGTTCTATATTTTTCCCAAGCAAATTCCAAAACTATATTTTACATTTTTCAATAGTTTCCAGCAGAACTTAGGATTTTTATAGCAAAACAGACGTACTGGGGAGCACACACACACAAAAGTAATTTAAAATAACTTTTTTTTATCTTTCCCAATGTGGGAAACTTCAGAAAATGAACTTCAAAACAACAACTTCTTTTTATATTTTTTAATTTAATTTATTTTATACAGCAGGTTCTTATTAGTTATATATTTTATACATATCAGTGTATACATGTCAATCCTAATCTCCCAATTCAGCCCACCCCCGCCCCCCACCACTTTCCTCCCTTGGTGTCCATATGTTTGTTCTCTACGTCTGTGTCTCTATTTCTGCCTTGCAAACCGGTTCATCTGTACCATTTTTCTAGATTCCACATATATGCGTTAATATACGATATTTGTTTTTCTCTTTCTGACTTACTTCACTCTGTATGACAGTCTCTAGGTCCATCCACGTCTCTACAAGTGACCCAGTTTCATTCCTTTTTAATGGCTAAGTAATATTCCATTGTATATATGTACCACATCTTCTTTATCCCTTCATCTGTCGATGGGCATTTAGGTTGATTCCATGTCCTGGCTATTGTAAATAGTTTTGCAATGAACACTGGGGTGCATGTGTCTTTTTGAATTATGGTTTTCTCTGGGTATATGCCCAGTAGTGGGATTGCTGTGCCATATGGTAATTCTATATTTCATTTTTTAAGGAAACTCCATACTGTTCCAAAACAGTAAGTTCTAAATTATTTGTGTTTCCTTGTTATTGACTAACATCATGTGTCTTCTGGGAATTTTATAAGTCAGAAGTTCATAAAAGACCACAACCCTGAAATACAACTACAGCTTCTCGTTCAAACCCAAATGCCAAACACTCGTGTTCAATTTCCTCCATCTACCAAACTCATTGCAGCTCTGGGATCTCATTTTATTTTTTTCTTAATTTCATTTTATTCAGCAAGCATTTATTTGTACCCTAGTTTAAATTCACTCTTCTTAGGCTATTAACAGAGTGGTTTGCTCATGAGTAAACATGAAGTGTATTATTTTCCATTGGCTGAACTCTCAGGAATATTCAAAATGTTTTCTTTGCCAGTCAGGGAGACCCCATCCATGCTACCTACATTAAACAGACTTAAATTAGCTCCTTAGGTGCTACTGAAACATGAAAGAATAGAACGTTTAAATTTAGTCTCTCTCCTCTGCATGAGAGACTGCTCATTTACCACAAATGTTATAGGAAGATTCAGAAGATAAATCTTACAAGGAAATTTTTAATATTTATTTTGGTTTTATACCATTGTTAAAGATATATACATAATTTTGCTAAGTAATTTTTAAATGCATATACGGCTCTTAGATGATTTGTTATTTTGTTTTGTTAATATATATACATTTTAGACCAAACACAAAACCTTCAAAAGACATGCAAGAAAATATCAATCTGTGAAGTATCAATTTATAAACTATACATCATATATGTCTCTTTTGCTATAAAACACATCATTATTTTATGTTACACTATGGAAGTAGGTCTCAACAGTGGGTTTAAAATATTCAGTAATTGTTTTTTACAAATTCTTTGTATGGAAAAGACATGCTGCTAATTAAACTGTAATAAAATACTTATACCATTTAGAACAGGCTTCCCCAGCCCAGTCCATGGCCTGTTCGGAACCAGGCCGCACAGCAGGAGCTGAGCGGTGGGAGAGCCAGCAAAGCTTCATCTGCCACTCCCCATCGCTCCCCATCGCTCCCCATCCCTCGCATTACTGCCTGAGCCATCCCCCCACACCCCGTCTGTGGAAAAATTGTCTTCCACGAAACCGGTCCCTGGTGCCAAAAAGGTTGGGGACCATTGATTCTAGAAAACAGTTGATCCTTGAACAACATGGATATGAACTGTGCAAGTCCACTTGTACTCAGATTATTTTCAATACATATACAGCTGGCCCTCCATATCCATGGCTGCAAAACTTGAGGATGCCGAGGGCCAACTCTAAGGGACCTGAGCATCCACAGATTTCAGTTCCAATTTCCTGTACCCAATCCCCCACGGATACAAAAGGCTGGCTGTACTTACATTACACTCATTTAAAAAAAGACTCTTAAGCCAAATTTAAACAGATCTTTATTAAAAATATTGTTCATATATAGGCATACCTTGTTTCATTGCACTTCTTTTTATTGTGCTTCATAGATATGGCATTTTCTACAAATTAAAGTTTTGTGGCAACCCTGCCTTGATCAATTCTATTGGCACCAGTTTTCTAAGAGTGTTTGCTCACTTCATGTCTCTGTGTCACATTTGGTTCATTCTCACAATATTATATCACTTTATCATTATTATTATATTTGTTATGGTGATCTGTGATCAGTGATCTTTGATGTTACTATTGCAATTGTTTTGGGGACACAAACTGTACCCTTAAAAAATGATGAACTTAATAGACAAATGTTGTGCATATTCAGACTGCTCCATCAACTGGTCATGGCCTTGTCTACCCCTCCTCAGGCCTCCCTATTTCCTGAGACACATAACAATATAGAAATTAGGCCAATTAATAATCCTACAATGGCTTCTAATTGTTCAAATGAAAGGAAGAGCTCATGTCTCTCATTTTAAACCAAAAGCTAGAAATAATTAAGCTTAGTGAAGAAAGCATGTCAAAAGCCAAGGTAGGTCAAAAGCTAAGCCTCTTGCACAAAAAAATTAACCAAGTTGTGAATGCAAAATAAAAGTTTTGAAGGAAATTAAAAGTGTTACTTCAGTGAACACACAAATGATAAGAAAGCAAAACAGCTTTATTGCTGATATGGAGAAAGTTTTGGCGGTCTGGATAGAAGTTCAAAACAGCCACTACATTCCCTTAATCCAAAGCCTAATTCAGAGCAAGGGCCTAACTCTCTTCAATTCTGTGAAGTTTGAGAGAAGTGAGGGAGCTACAGAAGAAGAGTTTGAAGCTAGCAGAGGATGGCTTATGAGGTTTAAGGAAAGAAACAATCTCCATAACATAAAAGTACAAAGTAAAGCAGAAAATGCTGATGTAGCAGCTGCAGCAAGTTATCCAGAAGATCTAGGTAAGATCATTAATGAAGGTGCCTACATTAAACAACAGATTTTCAATGTAGATAAAACAGCCTTTGATTGGAAGAAGGTGCCATCTAGGACTTTCATAACTAGAGAGGAGAAGACAATGCCTGGCTTCAAAGCTTCAAAGGATGGCTCTCTTTTTAGGGGTTAATGCAGCTGGTGACTTGAAGTTGAAGCCAGTGCTTATTTACCATTTAGAAAATCCATTAAGAAATATGCTAAATCTACTCTGCCCTTGCTCTATAAATGGAACAACAAAACCTTGATGACAGTACATTTTGTTTACAAAGAATTTGTAAAACAATTACTGAATATTTTAAGCCCATCATTGAGATCTAATTCTCAGGAAAAAGAGATTCCTTTCATAATAACACTCATTGACAATGCACCTGACCACCCAAGAGCTCTGACAGAAATGTACAATAAGATTAATGTTTTCATGCCTGCTAACATAGCATCCATTCTGTAGCCCCTAGATCAAAGAGTAATTTCAAGTCATTATTTAGGAAATACATTTTGTAAAGCTAAAGCTGCTATAGGTAGTGACTTCTCTGATGGATCTGGGCAAAGTCAATTGAAAACCTTCTGGAAAGGATTCGCCACTCTACATGCCACTAAGAATATTCCTCGTTCATGGGAAGATGTCAAATATCAACATTCACAGGAGATTGGAAGAAATTTATTCCAGTCCTCATGGGTGGCTTTGAAGGGTATAAGACTTCAGTGAAGCAAGTAACTGTGGTTGTGGTGAAAATAGCAAGAGAACTAGAATTAGAAGTGGAGCCTGAAGATGTGACTGAATCCCATGATAAAACTTTAACAGATGAGGAGTTGCTTCTTATGCATGACCAATAAAAGTGGTTTCTTGAATGGTTTCTATTGCTGGTGAAGGTGCTGTGAAGATTGTTGAAATAACCACAAAAGATTTAGAATATGACATAAACTTAGTTGTTAAAGCAGCAGCAGGACTTGAGCAGATTGACTTCAGTTTTGAAAGAAGTTCTACTACAGGTAAAATGCCATCAAACAGTATGGCATGCTACACAGAAATCTTTCATGAAAGGAAGAGTCAATCGATGCAGCAAACTTCACTGTTGTCTTATTTTAAGAATTCGCTACAACCACCCAACCTTCAGCAGCCATCGCCCTGATCAGTCAGCAGCCATCAGCATCAAGGCAAGACCCTCCACCAATAAAAGGTTACAATTCACTGAAGGCTTCAGATAATTGTTAGCATCTTCTATCAGTAAAGCATTTTTAATTAAGCTAATGCATATTATTTTTTAGACATAATGCTATTACACACTTAATATAGAGTAAACATAACTTTTACATGTATTAGGAAACCAAAATAGTTGTGTGGCTTGCATTATTGTAATATTCACTTTATTGTGGTGGTCTATAACCAAACCAACAATATCTCCGAGGTATGCAAAAAAAATATTAATAAATGATAGTAGATAACGATTTCTAAAACACCTTCCCACTTAGGGTCTTTCCATTTTTTCTTAGCTTGGAGTTGCCCATGCCTACAATTTTTTGCACAATATCTTCTACATATTAAGACTATTGGTAATGGAGCATTTCTTAAAATGGTGACACTGGTCTCTGAGATTTTCATTCAAGCCACTGCCACCAGTTCTACAAATCTTGATGCCATCACATCTTTGACCTTTCTAGAAAGTTTAAGCAGGTTTTCACATGACAACCAGGCTCCTGTTATTTCCTCAAGTATCCTTAATCAGTTTTGTTGAGTGAAACATTGAGGAGTTGCATTTATCCCATCAGGCCTCTTGGGATTCTAACCAATCTGTAGAGCCATGTCAAAATGGATGCTGCCCAACAGCATCAGAACAATGCCATCAATCTTAAGACGCATCATATTTCAGAATTATTATAATGTGACAGAATGTTCATTCTAGAAACAATGGCATGTGGTTAAATAAATGGTAGGACCTGTTGAAAACCAGATAGCGTCTGAAGAACCAAGAGGCATATAAATTCAGGAGTTCTATTTTTTTTAAAGATAGAGCCAGTTTACTAAAATAAATTTGAGATCCAAATTTAGATAGTAGGCTTCAAGTACACAATCTACTTAGACCATGAAAACATCAAGAAAATTTAAAAAGCAACATTATTTCACATGGATCATCTCCTTCTTCACAACTCTACACATATTTAGGTTGTTCATATATGAGATTTCCCTATTCTTTTCTAATATTAAAACTCTTTAATGTAAAAACTAAAATCACAAGTCTACGTGGTTTAACTTCATGAACATTTTAAGTTTTAAAAAATTAACAACAAAATATTAGTTCACTAATATTCTTTTTTTTTTTTTTTTTTTTTTTTTGCGGCACACGGGCCTCTTACTGCTGTGGCCTCTCCCGTTGCGGAGCACAGGCTCCGGACGCGCAGGCTCAGCAGCCATGTCTCACGGGCCCAGCCGCTCCGCGGCATGTGGGATCCTCCCGGGCCGGGGCAACGAAACCGCGCCCCCTGCATCGGCAGGCGGACTCCCAACCACTGCGCCACCAGGGAAGCCCCACTAATATCCTTCAATGAGTTTCCTTTTGTTTTAACATCTAAAGTATATTTAGCACATATATCTGAAGTATAACATGTTATTTATTGACTGCTATATACTGAATGATCCTAAATTGTAGCATCTTAAAACAACAAATTTTATTATCTTCCAGTTTCTGTGGATTAGGAATCCAGTTGCAGCTTAACTGCATGCCTCTGATTTAAGATCTCTCATAAAGTTGCATCACAACATCAGCCAAACCTATGGTCTCATCAAAGGCTCAGCTTGTGTGGTCATTGGCGTGGCTTGTTGTACAAGCTATGTGTCCATAGGGCTGCCTCAGGACATGACAATGGCTTCCCTAGGAACAGGTGATCCCAAAGAGAGCAAAAGACAGCACCAAAGGCAGATGTCCCAGTCATTCTGAAACAATATTAGAGGTGACATAACCATTCCTTCCGTATTCTATTCATGAACACCAGAAGGTGGGGGTCTTATTGGAGCAAACTTAGCAGCTGCCCCCAACATAGGGCTATATATGGTGCCTGAGTTAAATATGGATAAGTTTCATCATCCATCCTTCTATTTGTTTATTTACTCCATAAATATTTATTGAATTGCTACTAAAAAACAGTCATTATGTTTGTTCCTGAGACTGCAGTGCTTAATCAAAAAGAATGATCACTGGAAGTCAGTGTAGGCGGAAAGTGTAGAATGTTTTGAAAGATAAGTATATGTTACTAAGCAGGGAAACAATCCAGGTTGAGGAAATAATAGCAAAGTCATAAAAGAATAAAATAGTGTGACTAATGCTGGCAATTGTAAATAGCTGGTACTACCTAGGAAGGAGCATGATATGGATAGTCATTGGACATAATTTTGAAAAGTAAAGAAGAATCCATAAAAGATCTTGTTTACTAATTAAAGTATTTGTCTATTATCATTTCAGCTGTGATAAACAACTATAAGGGAAGGTAACTTGATCATAGTAATGATCTAGAAAGACTTTATGGTCACAATGCCAAGGATTAATTTTAGAGGGCAATGCTATAGATGGGGAAATTATTTATATAAGTCCCCCAGTCAAAGTAGGATGTGATTAAATTAGTAGTAGAGGTGGAATATAAAAAGAAAAACAGATTCAAGTATTATTATGAGGTATAATTAATGGGATACAGTCCTTAATTAATGTGGTGAAGAGACAGAGGACACGACCAACACTGAAATGCATTCAGTTTACTAATGGCTTTGGTAAAAAGTGGCATCATTTAAAATTGTAAGAAATGCATTGGAAGAAACATGTTTTGTGACTGTTTAAGTAATGTAACTGTGATATATTTAATTTGAGGTGCTTGTAGCAGTAAACTATAATGGTTGAAAGCTCAGGCTTTGGAGAAAGAAATATATGTAATATAATGCTTTGGAGTCTACAATATAAATGTGACAAGGTTTTTAACTTCTTAAAATAGACACACAAATCTCTGCCTGCAGGCTTGGAGAGAATGAGTTTCTTGGACACATAAATCCTATAAAAGTAAAATTTTGCTTCAATAGCCAAAAAGATATATTATTAGCAAAGGAATCCACTATACACCTTGCCGGGGTTATTCAGTGAGAGGATCGCTCTGAATCTCCCTACATTCTCTTAAGAGATCCTCAGGCAAGTGACATTGGTATTCTGCAGCCCAAACCCTAAGTAGGGTATTACAGAAACTCTTCCATTTATGTCATGGTGCATCTACCATTAGCAAGCCTTACCACCTCAATCCAGGTTTTGGGTAAAATTCCTTCCTTTTTCTTATCAGCTTCAATGTACTGCATTGTTCTCATGTTTTATAATGAAGAATAAGTATCATGCATGCATGGGTACAATTCAAATATAAAATTATAATCTGTATGTGGATATGCAGTTACAAGACCTAGGACATATGGAGCCTGGCCAGGCTGTCCAGGGCTTGTCACATTCTAAACACTGGTTGTGGACTTCAGTGGTGATCTCCTGTTTCCTGACCAAACTTAATAACCAAGGACAAAATGATACAGATAGTAGTTCTTTCTACCTAGTTGAAAAACATGCTACTACAACTTAATAAATACTGCAAGGTAGTGTAAACAGTGTACTGCTTGCATCTTTAAACACCAATTGGAACTATTTTTGAGCCACCTCCAATTCCAATTGCCCTATTTTAAGGGACTGAGACTAAAAGAACCTGGCACTGTTAAAGTACTTTTTGCAAACCCCCTGACTGATTAATGGACACAGAACATGATGTATTTCAGAGTGTATAAATCCTTCAAACTTTAATAAATAACTTGAAGAACGAGGGAGTTAGTATTACAATTTCATAAATTCTATCAACTTCCTGTTGAAGAGCTACCTGATTTCTTGTGATGATGCTACCAATAATTTTTATAGTGGTGAAAATATTAAAAATCAGACTTTTCATTTTCCATTCTCTTATTTCCAGAGAGCTAGCACATAATAATTTTTGGACATAGTACCCTACACTATGTGGATCCCAACTAGTTCAGTAGCTCTAGTCATTTCTGATGAGCTACAGAGATATGTCCTGTGGAAGGATGGGGGGCAGAACAAGTGCCACTGCTGACATCCCTTTTCCAATAAAAGGGAATATTTGATAAACGTACTGTCATATCACCAATATTCAGTAATATCACTTTCGTAGGGGAAATTACTGGTATTTAAATTGCACTATAGTATTAGCATGAATTGAGGACATCTGTAGCGTGAGACAACTTCTAATCTATTACCTACACTGTGGTGACTACAGGAATGAGGGTATTCTGCTTGTGCTCCAGGGAGTGTGTGTGCAGTAAACACCCTGCTGATCCCTGCACCCTTATGGCCATCACTGAAGAAACATTAGACATTCTTCCTCTTCTAGATTATTTTAGATTGGTTGGTTATGTTGACTCTTTTAGCTAGATATATAATGAGGATAGGTATGGGCATCTAGTTCATGTTTCAGAGCTGATTAGGTAAATGAGAAGTCCAAGATTCATTGCTTAATTTTGCCTAGCCCCTCATGACTTTGGCTATAAAATTATTTCCTTGGTCTCTGGTCATCATTTGGGTTATGGGTCATTCTATACATTTCTTATACATCATTTTGCTCGTGGGAATTGTAATGGGCTTGGAAGAATGGTCCATCAAAAAGTGATGCACTTATGGGGACTTCCCTGGTGGTCCAGTGGTTAAGAATCCACCTTCCAGTGCAGGGGACATGGGTACAATCCCTGGTTGGGGAACTAAGATCCCACATGCCTCGGGGCAACTAAGCCTGAGCACTGCAACTACTGAGCCCATGCT
The DNA here is from genome assembly GCF_008692025.1 of Phocoena sinus. Lineage (NCBI taxonomy): Eukaryota > Metazoa > Chordata > Mammalia > Artiodactyla > Phocoenidae > Phocoena > Phocoena sinus. The sequence goes on along the minus strand of NC_045780.1, from coordinate 57,773,964 downwards.
CCACAACGAAGACCCAACGCAGCCAAAAATAAATAAATAAATAAATATTATAAAAAGTGATTCATTTATGAATCTGTACTGTGAAGCCAGGAGCTTTGGATAGAAATAGAATAAATCTCCTAACCTATTAAATGGATTCACTCACCAAAGGACAGTTCTCCACCTGCTTTTTGGAATTCCAGTATAGTATAAACATAACGTCTATGTGCACTGGGAAACCAAAAAATGTGTGTGGCTTGCTTTACTGTAATATTTGTTTTGTTTGCAGCAGTCTGGAACTGAATTCTCAATACCTCTGCGGTATGCTTATGTGTGTAGTTCTGGCTTCTATATGAGATAACGTTCCCTCATGTGTATTTCAGTGGCCTCCAGGACACAGTAGCATGTAAACAGCTTTGCTTTTTTTCCCTCAAATATTCTATATCACTGGTGAGTATAAGAGAATATGGATTAGAACCAAAAGAGGCTAGTGCTGGCTCCCCTAATTAAAGTCTGCACAGGCTCTTTTCAGTTTGGATGGGACTAGCTGAGACAATGATACTATCAGTTCTTAAGTAATATACTTCTCAGGCTTCTTTAGTGCACTCTAGGATCTTGGCTTTCTGTGGTTCCTTTGTTGCATTTAAAATAACTTTATAAAGGTTCCACAGGAATGTCCCGATATGAAGAGTATGAGCTCTATTATGGACTGATGAAATGTTTGATTCTCTTGCTCCATGCTGATAAGATGATTTCAACAAATTTTGACTCAGTAAATACATTTCACCATTTTCGAGGAGGCTCTGAATTTTCTCAGTATTGACTTCCCCATCACAATGCTGCCAGGATGGGTTTCTACCACACCCAGAGCTTGCTTCTTGGTTTTAATTTTTCTATCACAAGGCTGCAGAGATAGTTCCTTCAATATTCAGCACTATTCCTGCTTTGGAGAACCCCATGTTATAGACTAAGGCTTGTTGCACATCCTCATCTTTAGTGAGACCCAAGGCAGAATGTCACCATCGCAATGCAATACTGGAGGGGATGAGGCACTGTGGCATTCTCTCAGTACCTCTCTCATCCAACATACACACAATTTTACAGTAATACTAAGGCAACTCGAGGCACTCGTAGAGAGACATGGTGAGGTATACCGTGATCTTTCCTTGGTCTGTGCAAATTGTTCCCGCAATATACATTTACTGAGAGAATGCTGATTCTCTAGCTCAGTTACTCCATACAGCTCACAAGAGGTTGGGAACTTTTAACTACCATTGTTGGCCAGGTCTAGCACTAAATTGATGATGGGAGTAACTGCTTTAATGATAATAATTCACCATGTGTCATCCAGAGATTATTATATAAAGATTTATTATAGGGCATTTATTTTGGTAAAGTTGAAGTCTCTTTAACAGACATCTAGTATATGATACTGCTTGAAACTATCTGTCAGAACTTGGCAGCTCCAGGAGACTCCACTGTGTCTTTCCCAAAGGTTGAAACATGCTTACCTGGTAACTGTCTTCCCTTTCGTTGAAGCACATTTATTTTTACCACACACAAACACTAATGCAGAGACTGATCAGCCCCTCAAAACCTAGATGCCAGTGAAGGGCCCCAACTATATATATTTGAGCCTTGACTTGCACTCCTGTCATGATTCGTTCAAGACTACGATGTTGCTATGGATGCTGTGCTATGTTGTTCAGATGTCTGCTGAGAACTGAAGGGAACTGCCTCAGTTTCTGAGAGTTACTTCACTTAATGGAATGTTCCCTTCCTATGGAAGCTCACACCCAGAAATAGATCATTATTACTATATCACTATATAAGGCTTCAAAGCCCCATTTGCCTCTCCTCAGTGTGGGACAACTCTGAAGGGCCATGCCAACTTCATAACTACCCACGTGAATCCCAGTGGGATCTTTACTATGACCTTGCCACAGCCCAATATTTCCCCTCCCCAGATCGGCTTCCTTCCCAATAAAATTCCTACACAGTAATCTCCACTCAGAGTCTTCTTCCTAGGGAACACAATCTGTCACAGATGTTTCTTGCTTTATCCATTTCGGATTTTTTTCACCAAGAAATTAGTTAATATTGACTAATAATAACTAGTATTAATATCAGTTTGTTTTCCAGTATCTAGTAAGCCTCTAAAGCTTTGTTCACCTCTTCATTATTAATGAAACAGTCTCACCAACATATGACATCAGCTATTTCTTCCCCATAATTTCTAACCATATCTATAGCCATCATTGGTTAAAATTCTCTGTCAATTTAGGCATTATTGACCTATCTTTTGAGCTACATTGATATTTCTCCCCTTGCAACCAACTTGCCTCTCTCACCCAGGCAGCGATATTTAATATGATGTTAACTGACTATGTCACGGTGGCTGGAGTTTCCATACTATATGTCTATCAGGATTTTCCAATGAGGTGGAGCCTCTACCAATAATAAATCCTCATTAAGTTAACTGTTTACTTCTAAAAACATCCGAAACTAGAAAACGTGAACTCTCCTCCCAAGAGGTGGCACCCCATCTCATAGCAAATCCATCTAGATTACATATTTTCTCAGGCATCATTATTTAATGATGGTTACTTCTACCCTGGGATTCTTACACTTTATAGCAAGGGCACAGGGTACTTCCTTATTCAACCATATTTTGTAAGCCTCAACCTGCCATCCAGACAGGCTGAGGACTAATTCTGCCAGAGGTACAATCAGGTGGAATTCAACTTCACTGAGTCAAATCAGTTGTGACCCACCATTCATTAGGTTTGAAAATATTCTTAATTGCTGTCATTCTAGAGACATCTAGAGTGAAATAGAGCTTTTTGACGATGTACTACCTCATGGTCATTATTTAACACACTCCATTTTTCTTCATTACTAGTCATGCTACAATTTAGGGGCAGTATATCATCCAAGTAGCTAGGAGCATGACCTTTAAAGCATCTTCCTGGGCTCCAATCCTGGATCTACTACTCTCCAGATATATGTAATTCTCAAAAATATGGATCAAAATAGTACCCACCTTAACTAAGGGTCTGCAGTAAGGGTTAGTATGCATTTTAGAACAGTGTCTGGGACAGAGTAAGTACCATACTGTGTGAACCATTACTTATGATTATCTGGGAAAACACAGTCACCAGGCATCTGCTGCTTGATGAAATGCCTTGCCCCATCCTCTGGTAGTGAAAAGGAAGAAAATAAACAAGCTCTGTTACCACCATAGCATTCAGTATTTTCATAGATAGATAGGACTAGAAAAATAGGGATCTCCTCTTCAGGGGACACTCCTCTCCAGATTCTCTCACCCATCCAGCTTTGTTCTTTCTCAATAGCATAAATTTCACCTAACAGACTGAACGTGTGTGTGCTTGGAGTATGCCTGTGGGCTCCAAACTCTTTACACTTGAGTAGTAATTAAATCAATCAAGTCTTCCTCTGCTATGATTCCAAGTGCTTTCAGAATGTACAAGCTGCCTCAGGCAGCTTCTCTCCTTCTGCTTTCCATTAAGTTATCTCTGCCCCCACCTGTCCAGTGAAGTGAAATAAAATGTAACATATTTCTTCCAGGAAGTTCCCTCCATTCCTGTATCTTGCGCTTCTTGGCTGGTGCAAGCTATCCCCTAGACCTGCTCCCCGTCAGACTGCAGATTGGGGACTCATAGGACTCCATGCTTGGCAGCGAACAGGTGCAGTGGATTGCCAGCCATTATGTATAGAGAAGGCTTATTCCCCGTTAGCCTTTTAAAATGTAAGGCAGGAGGTCATTTTTACTAACGCTTATGTTTTGTATCCAATAAAGTAGAGCACTGGGACAGATGCTGGTGAAAAATGAGTGCTCTGCTTCTTAGGTGGGGAATTTTTTTTTTTTTTTTTTTGCGGTACGCGGGCCTCTCACTGTTGTGGCCTCTCCCGTTGCGGAGCAAAGGCTCCTGACGTGCAGGCTCAGCGGCCATAGCTCATGGGCCCAGCCTCTCCGCGGCATGTGGGATCTTCCCGGACCGGGGCACGAACCCATGTCCCCTGCATCGGCAGGCGGACTCTCAACCACTGCGCCACGAGGGAAGACCGGGAATTTTTTTACAATAAGCTTAAAGGAAGCAATGTCAGGGCAGAATGTGCCAGGCTGGGAGTGGACAGTCAGCAAGCCCCAGTGCTCATTCATGCTGGAAGCGCCGGTATTGGGCGCCAACGGCATTAGTTGTGTCTAGGGGAGATCCTGCTAGGCTGCAGGGAGCTCTAAGCATATCCCTGAGAACTCCCAACCCTATCACTGTGAAATTCCAACACAATTATTGCTGTAAAAGTAAAAACTATCTTTTTAGCAAGCCACTTCACCTGGACCTAACATCTGTGCTCTGGTTAGTTTTTAATATCACAATAGAAACATCGTGTCACGCTACCTATGGAAAACGCACAGTGACTAAGCAGCGCAGGTGTACTCATTACAGCTGCATGAACACGGTTAGTAAGTGCGCAGTATATGCACAGGTCAGATGACTCACGAGGACCAGACTTTTGGCTCTCTGTCACTTAGTGCTGGAGACTTGTTAAACAAGTTACTTAATCTCTCTGTACTGTAATGTTCTCTACCATTAAATGTGGATAATAATATGCCAAGATACTTGAGGTGATTAAGTTAATTCATGTAACCTGAAGTGATTAGTGCTCCTGTCATTGTTATTATCATTGTTACTGTGGTTGTTACTATGCTTTTTAGAATGTAAGATTTGTTTCCTTACCTAATAGTGATAAGAGTTAGCATATATTAAGCTTATATTCTGTAAATTTCTGTGTTAAATGCTTTATAACCATCTTTTTTTCTCATCTTGCAATAGCCAACAAAGGAGGTTCTATTCAAAATGCCATTTTCAGATTTGTAAATTTAAAGAAAGTTTAAGTAACTTACCAAGGCCACCCAACAGCAACAACGAAACAAACAAACAAAAAAAAACTGGAGGAGCTTCAACATGGTGGAAGAGTAAGACAAGGAGATCACCTTCCTCCCACAAATACATCAGAAATACATCTACACGTGCAACAAACCCTACAGAACACCTACTGAATGCTGGCAGAAGACCTCAGACCTCCCAAAAGGTAAGAAACTCCCCACGTACCTGGGTAGGGCAAAAGAAAAAACAGACAAAAGAATAGGGACGGGACCTGCACCAGTGGGAGGGAGATGTGAAGGAGGAAAGGTTTCCACACACTAGGAAGCCCCTTCGTGGGCAGAGACTGCAGGGAGCAGAGGGGGGAAGCTTCAGAGCCGTGGAGGAGAGCACAGCAACAGGGGTGCGGAGGGCAAAGCAGAGAGATTTCTGCACAGAGGATCAGTGCCGACCATCACTCACCAGTCCGAGAGGCTTGTCTGCTCACCCGCCGGGGTGGGCAGGGCTGGGAGCTGAGGTTCGGGCTTCGGTCGGAGCGCAGGGAGAGGACTGGGGTTGACGGCATGAACACAGCCTGAAGCGGGTTAGTGCGCCACAGCTAGCAGGAAGGGAGTCCGGGAAAAAGGCTGACCTGCCGAAGAGGCAAGAGACTTTTTCTTGCCTCTTTGTTTCCTGGTGCGTGAGGAGAGGGGATTAAGAGCGCTGCTTAAAGGATCTCCAGAGACGGGCGCAAGCCGCGGCTATTAGCGCAGACCACAGAGATGGGCATGAGACACTAAGGCTGCTGCTGCCACCACTAAGAAGCCTGTGTACAATCATAGGTCACTGCCCACACCTCCCCTCCTGGGAACCTGTGCAGCCTGCCACTGCCAGGGTCCCGGGATCCAGGGACAACTTCCCCGGGAGAACGCACGGCGCGCCTCAGGCTGGTGCAACGTCACGTTGGCGTCTGCTGCCGCAGGCTCGCCCCGCATCTGTATCCCTCCCTCTCCCGAGCCTGAGTGAGCCAGAGCCCCCGAAGCAGCTGATCCTTTAACCCCGTCCTGTCTGAGCAAAGAACAGATGTCCTCAGGCAACCTACAAGCAGAGGCGGGTCCAAATCCAAAGCTGCACCCCGAGAGCTGTGCAAACAGAGAAGAGAGAGGGAAATTTCTCCCAGCAGCCTCAGGAACAGTGGATTAAATCTCCACAATCAACTTGATGTACCCTGCATCTGTGGAATACATGAATAGACAACGAATCATCCCAAAACAGAGAAGGTGGACTTCGGGAACAACGATATATATATATATATATATATATATATATTTTTTTTTTTTTTTCCCCTTTTTCTCTTTTTGTGAAGGTGTATGTGTATGCTTCTGTGTGTAATTTGTCTATATAGCTTTGTTTTTACCACTTGGCCTAGGGTTCTGTCTGTCCAGTTTTTTTGTTTGTTTGTTTTTTGGGGGTCTTTTTAGTATAGTTTTTTAGCACTTATTATCATTGGTGGATATCTTTTTTGGTTCGGTTGCTCTCTTCTTTTCTTTTTTTATTACTTTAAAAATTTTTTTAATAATTTTTTATTTTACTAACTTTATTTTATTTTACGTTTATTTTATCTTCTTCTTTCTTTCTTTTTTATCTCCCTTTTATTCTGAGCCGTGTGGATGACAGGCTCTTGGTGCTCTAGCGAGGCATCAGCGCTGTGCCTCTGAGGTGGAAGAACCAAGTTCAGGACACTGGTCCACAAGAGACCTCCCAGCTCCATGTAATACCAAACTGTGAAAATCACTCAGAGATCTCCATCTCAACACCAAGACCCAGCTCCACTCAACGACCAGCAAGCTACAGTGCTGGACACCCTATGCCAAACAGCTAGCAAGACAGGAACACAACCCCATTCATTAGCAGAGAGGCTGCCTAAAATCATAATAAGGTACAGACACCCCAAAACACACCACCAGACGTGGACCTGCCCACCAGAAAGACAAGATCCAGCTGCATCCACCAGAACACAGGCACTAGTCCCTTCCACCAGGAAGCCTATGCAACCCACTGAACCAACCTTAGCCACTGGGGACAGACACCAAAAACGGAAAATACGAACCTGCAACCTGAGAAAAGGAGACCCCAAACACAGTAAGTTAAGCAAAATGAGAAGACAAACAAACAGCAGATGAAGGAGCAAGGCAAAAATCCACCAGACCTAACAAATGAAGAGGAAATAGGCAGTCTACCTGAAAAAGAATTCAGAATAATGATAGTAAAGATGATCCAAAATCTTGCAAATAGAATGGAGAAAATAAAAGAAACGTTTAACAAGGACCTAGAAGAACTAAAGAGCAAACAAACAATGATGAACAACAAAATAAGTGAAATTAAAAATTGTCTAGAAGGGATCAATAGCTGAATAACTGAGGCAGAAGAACGGATAAGTGACCTGAAAGATAAAATAGTGGAAATAACTACTGCAGAACGGAATAAAAAAAAAAAGAATGAAAAGAATTAAGGACAGTCTCAGAGACCTCTGGGACAGCATTAAACGCACCAACATTCAAATTATAGGGGTTCCAGAAGAAGAAGAGAAAAAGAAAGGGATTGAGAAAATATTTGAAGAGATTATAGTTGAAAACTTCCCTAATATGGAAAGGAAATAGTTACTCAAGTCCAGGAAGCACAGAGAGTCCCATACAGGATAAATCCAAGGAGAAACATGCCAAGACACATAAATCAAACTCTCAAAAATTAAATACAAAGAAAAAATCTTAAAAGTAGCAAAGGAAAACAACAAATAAGACACAAGGGAATCCACATAAGGTTAACAGCTGATCTTTCAGCAGAAACTCTGCAAGCCAGAAGGGAGTGGCAGGACATATTTAAAGAGATAAAGGAGAAAAACCTACAAAATTACTTTACCCAGCAAGGATCTCATTCAGATTTGACAGAGAAATTAAAACCTTTACAGACAAGCAAAAGCTAAGAGAATTCAGCACCACCAAAAGCAGCTTTACAACAAATGCTGAAGGAACTTACCTAGGCAGGAAACAAAAGAGAAGGAAAACACCTACAATAACAAACCCCAAAAAATTAAGAAAATGGTAATAGAAACATACATATCGATAATTACCTTAAATGTAAGTGGTTAAATGCTCCAACCAAAACACATAGACTGGGTGAATGGATACAAACACAAGACCTGTATATATGCTGTCTACAAGAGACCCACCTCAGACCTAGGAACACATACAGACTGAAACTGAGGGGATGGCAAAAAGATATTCCATGCAAATGGAAATGAAAAGAAAGCTGGAGTAGCAATTCTCACATCAGACAAAATAGACTTTAAAACAAAGACTATTACAAGAGACAAAGAAGGACACTACATAATGATCACGGGATCAATCCAAGAAGAAGATATAACAATTGTAAATATTTATGCCCCCAACATAAGAGCACCTCAATACATAAGGCAAATGCTAACAGCCATAAAAGGGGAAATCGACAGTAACACAATCATAGTAGGGGACTTTAACACCCTACTTTCACCAATGGAGAGATCATCCAAAATGAAAATAAATAAGGAAACACAAGCTTTAAATGATACATTAAACAAGATGCACTTAATTGATATTTATAGCACATTCCATCCAAAAACAACAGAATACAATTTCTTCTCAAGTGCTCATGGAACACTCTCCAGGACAGATCATATCTTGGGTCACAAATCAAACCTTGGAAAATTTTAAAAAATTGAAATCGTATCAAGTATCTTTTCTGAGCACAACCCTAGATATCAATTACAGGAAAAACTCTGTAAAAAATACAAACACATGGAGGCTAAACAATACACTACTTCATAACCAAGAGATCACTGAAGAAATCAAAGAGGAAATCAAAAAATACCTAGAAACAAATGACAATGAAAACACGATGATCCAAAACCTATGGGATGCAGCAAAAGCAGTTCTAAGAGGGAAGTTTATAGCAATACAATCCTACCTTAAGAAACAAGAAGCATCTCAAATAAACAACCTAACGTTACACTTAAAGCAATTAGAGAAAGAAGAACAAAAAAACCCCGAAGGTAGTGTAAGGAAAGAAATCATAAAGATCAGGTCAGAAATAAATGAAAAAGAAATGAAGGAAAAGATAGGAAAGATCAATAAAACTAAAAGCTGGTTCTTTGAGAAGATAAAAAAAATTGATAAACCATTAGTCAGACTCATCAAGAAAAAAAGGGAAAAGACTCAAATCAACAGAATTAGAAATGAAAAAGGAGAAGTAACAAGTGACAGTGCAGAAATACAAAGGATCAGGAGACATTACTACAAGCAACTATATGCCAATAAAATGGACAACCTGGAAGAAATGGACAAACTCTTCGAAATGCACAACCTTCCGAGACTGAACCAGGAAGAAATAGAAAATATGAACAGACCAATCACAAGCACTGAAATTGAAACTGTGATTAAAAATCTTCCAACAAACAAAAGCTCAAGACCAGATGGCTTCACAGGTGAATTCTACCAAACACTAGAGAAGAGCTAACACCTATCCTTCTCAAACTCTTCCAAAATATAGCAGAGGGAGGAACACTCCCAAACTCATTCTACGAGGCCACCATCACTCTGATACCAAAACCAGACAAAGATGTCACAAAGAAAGAAAACTACAGGCCAATATCACTGATGAACATAGATGCAAAAATCCTCAACAAAATACTAGCAAACAGAATCCAACAGCACATTAAAAGGATCATACACCATGATCAAGTGGGGTTTATCCAAGGATTGCAAGCATTCTTCAATATATACAAATCAATCAATGTGATAAACCATATTAACCAACTGAAGGAGAAAAACCATACGATCATCTCAATATATGCAGAGAAAGCTTTCAACAAAATTCAACACCCATTTATGACAAAAACCCTCCAGAAAGTAGGCATAGAGGTAACTTTCCTCAACATAATAAAGGCCATATATGACAAACCCACAGCCAACATCATCCTCAATGGTGAAAAACTGAAAGCATCTCCACTAAGATCAGGAACAAGAAAAGGTTGCCCACTTTCACCACTATTATTCAACATAGTTTTGGAAGTTTTAGCCACAGCAATCAGAGAAGAATAAGAAATAAAAGGCATCCAAATCGGAAAAGAAGTAGTAAAGCTGTCACTGTTTGCAGATGACATGATGCTATACATAGAGAATCCTAAAGATGCTACCGGAAAACTACCAGAGTTAATCAATGAATCGGTAAAGTAGCAGGATACAAAATTAATGCACAGAAATCTCTTGCATTCCTATACACTAATGATGAAATACCTGAAAGTGAAATTAAGGAAACCCTCCCATTTACCATTGCAAGAAAAAGAATAAAATATCTAGGAATAAACCTACCTAAGTAGACGAAAGACCTGTATGCAGAAAATTATAAGACACTGATGAAAGAAATTAAAGATGATACAAATAGATGGAGAGATATACCATGTTCTTGGTTTGGAAGAATCAACATTGTGAAAATGACTATACTACCCAAAGCAATCTACAGATTCAATGCAATCCCTATCAAACTATCAATGGCATTTTTCACAGAACTAGAACAAAAAATTTCACAATTTGTATGGAAACACAAAAGACCCCGAATAGCCAAAGCATTCTTGAGAAAGAAAAACAGAGCTGGAGGAATCAGGCTCCCTGACTTCATACTATACCAGAAAGCTACAGTAATCAAGACAGTATGGTACCTGCACAAAAACAGAAATATATATCAATGGGACCGGATAGAAAGCCCAGAGATAAACCCATGCACATATGGTCACCTTATCTTTGATAAAGGAGGCAAGAATATACAGTGGAGAAAAGACAGCCTCTTCAATAAGTGGTGCTGGGAAAACTGGACAGCTCCATGTAAAAGAATGAAATTAGAACACTCCCTAACACCATACACAAAAATAAACTCCAGATGGTTTAAACACCTAAATGTAAGGCTAGACACTATCAAACTCTTAGAGGAAAACATAGGCAAAACACTGTATGACATAAATCACAGCAAGATCCTTTTTGACCCACCTCCTAGAGTAATGGAAATAAAAACAGAAAACAAATGGGACCTAATGAAACTTAAAGTCTTTTGCACAGCAAAGGAAACCATAAACAAGATGAAAAGACAACCCTCAGAATGGAAGAAAATATTTGCAAATGAAGCAACTGACAAAGGATTAATCTCCAAAATTTACAAGCAGCTCATGCAGCTCAATATCAAAAAAAAAAAACAACCCAATCCAAAAATGGGCAGAAAACCTAAACAGACATTTCTCCAGAGAAGATATACAGATTGCCAACAAACACATGAAAGAATGCTCAACATCATTAATCATTAGAGAAATGAAAATCAAAACTACAATGAGATATCATCTCACACGCATCAGAATGGCCATCATTAAAAAATTTACAAACAATAAATGCTGGAAAGGGTGTGGAGAAAAGGGAACCCTCTTGCACTGTTGGTGGGAATTTAAATTGATACAGCCACTATGGAGAACAGTATGGAGGTTCCTTAAAAAACTAAAAATAGATCTACCATATGACCCAGCAATCCCACTACTGGGCATATACCCTGAGAAAACCATAATTCCAAAAGAGTCATGTACCTAAATGTTCATTGCAGCTCTATTTACAATAACCAAGACATGGAAGCAACCTAAGTGTCCATCAACAGATGAATGGATAAAGAAGATGTGGCACATATATAGAATGGAATATTACTCAGCCCTAAAAAGAAACGAAATGAGTTATTTGTAGTGAGGTGGATGGACCTAGAATCTGTCATACAAACTGAAGTAAGTCAGAAAGAGAAAAACAAATACCGTATGCTAACACATATATATGGAATCTAAAAAAAACCCAAAGAAACAAAAAAAAACAAATGGTCATAAAGAATCTAGGGGCAAGACAGGAATAAAGACACAGACCTACTAGAGAATGGACTTGAGGATACGGGGAGAGGGAAGGTAAGCTGGGATAAAGTGAGTGAGTGGCATGGACATATATACACTACCAAACATAAAATAAATAGCTAGTTGGAAGCAGTCGCATAGCACAGGGAGATCAGCTCGGTGCTTTGTGACCATCAAGAGGGGTGGGATAGGGAGGGTGGGAGGGAGGGAGATGCAAGAGGGAAGAGATATGGGGACATATATACATGTATAACTAACTCACTTTGTTATAAAGCAGAAACTAACACACCACAGTAAAGCAATTATACTCCAATAAAGATGTTAAAAAAAAAAACTTTACATCTTGCCATTTCCTCTCTCCCTCCCTCCCTCTCTCCATTCCTTCCTTTTTAACATAATACCTTGTCGTTTTATCTCATTCTAACTGCATTTAGTAATTTTCACAAATATGGAAACTCATCCTGAGTACTTTCTTCAGTCTTCCAGTACAAAGTATAACTTTGCAAATGCTCAGCAAACATCACGGGGCCATACGCATGATCAATAGAGCAGATGAGCTGAGGAAGCCAGCCGGGTTCTGATAGAAGGTACATGTGTGACCTGGGTGAAGTTGTTGAGCATCTCAGGACTTTAGTTCATGCATCTGCATTCATTAAATTATCTCTGTTGGTTCCGAGGTGACATATCTATCATTGATGGTGGTGGCTATTTAAGAACTGTTCGACAAATACTAATTCAATACCTTTCAAATCATTTGCTAAAAGAATGTATTTGTTATTGGACTTTGGACATTTTTTATTACTACTGAACCTCACTCAAATTTAACTAATTATTCTTATATCCATATTGTATTGAATCCATTTGGATGTAGACATTAGGTGTTTTAGTTTTCTCAGTTACAGCATTGGGTGGGTTTATTTAGTTTCATACTTTAAAGTGGAATCAAGACATATTTATTTCCAAAAAAAATCTCAAGTCATGAAATAGTTAATGAAAGCTATTCTTTTGGAGTGGGATGTGGGGGTGATTTGGTTTTAAAATATCTTAGTCTGTCAAATAAGCAGTAGGTTTGCCCTGTATTTGAGGTAGCAGAAACAACTTGAAGCTGTGATAGATATCATGATGAATACTGGGAATTTAGTCTAGTGTTAAGGGCTGTTCATAATTAAAATTAACACAAGGAAGGTACGGTATTTCAATGTAAGAACTGTTCAAGTAAGTGGTCTTTGAGGTAGTGCTGGCAACTGAGGTGAGAAGCAGCCTCTAAAATCTTGCTTTAAGCAGCATTTTCTTGCTTATTAATTTGACAGCTTTCTCTGCTGCTCTCAAGCTAACTACAGCAATTTTAATCAGAGAAGGAACATGTTGTCAAATTGCTGTGAATCCAAGCCCATCAAAGTTGTGGAATGCCTTCTGGATTTAAAAGAACCTTGAGGGGTCAGAGCTCTTACTCCCTATTTACTGTGTCTAATGCCATCAGCTTTGGTGAATGTAACCAAGGAATTAAAAGACTAATAATGTCTATCTTCTGGCTTCCATCATCTACTTCACATATTCTGTAGAGTCGTGCTAAAATTATGCCTTCACTCACTGGAGAGATCTTACTACTTAAGTGCAGCAAATTTTGGTACTGCCACATGTAGGGTCTGCTGTGCTTAAAGGATTCGATGCAGAGTCAGTTATAGAAAAACAAGCACTAACCATACTACTGCTTGAATCTTTATTTTTTCTATTATTTTTCCTGTTAATGTTTTCCTATCTAATGAGCCCTAAAATGACACAGATGATGTAAGCATTCTTTGCTTTGCAGTGATCCCTGTTTAACTGAAATACAAGCATACCGGAACCAAACCATCAGTCTGCATAATTCCATGGTAACCAAATATAGGAAATATCTCTGAAATTCCAGACCCAGGTTCCTTGTATGTATAGAGTTAAATTAAGAAAACAGTGTTGGGTATCAGAGATACTGTATTTCTTTTGAGTTATTTGTTTTAAGAAATTGCATTCAATCTTTCTCATTCTTTGATCTGTCACCTTTAAATAGCAACTCTTTCTCATCCTCTATCCTCACTGATTGTCAACTGCTCAGCTGAGCGGGAGAGTGCTGAGCTGCCAGATATCAAGTGGTCTATTAAGACAAGTCAAAATGAAAGTAACAGTCAAGTCTTTAATCACTTATTGTGAAGTATAAGCAGTATAAATAGGAGAAAGCACTAGCCCCCTCAACATTCCATTTTTCCCTAGGGAATGGCCCCAAACAAAAGGTTCTTGACATTTTTTTGACTCAGGGGCCAAGGGAAGGGGGTGGGGGGAGGGTTAGGAGTACAAATGTACTGAGTCTGAGTCAGAGTAGAGAAAAGTGTCTCCAAGGCCCACCCATAAGGAGGGGTCTTGACAGAGATGCTTAAGAGAGGCCACCAAACAGGGGTGTCTAAGTTAGAATGCGGATATGCATGAGAGCATAGCCAGCCAGGGGGTCCATGTACTGGCTGTGCACCAAGCCTGGTGTGGGACCTGCCAGACACAGCCTTTGTAGTTGCCTATGGTCTGGCCTGAAGGATCACACCTAGGATTTTGGCCTGGAGCCAGACTCCCCACCAAGTGTTGCTGGTGTTTGCTAACCCTGAAAAACTGAATTTGTTATTACTCACGTGTTACTAATAATTTTCCACCACAGGAAAAGGCAGATGATTTCTTTAGAAGCTTAGCAGTTTTCTACGTGGAAAACATAGTATTAGACATAAGGTATGGGCAATTGAAATTTGCCTAAGTATTTCTAAAATATACAAATAAACTATAAGATCTTTAAGAATATGAAACATGCTATTTATGTGTGCCATGGAAGTACAGAAGTACATGGGACACCAAATAATTATTCTTGGCATTTTCACTTTGTGTGGAAAATTACAGTCAAATTGAAATCTCAATGATAGCAAAAGTAAGTCCATCCTATACATATGCATATGGTGTTTCCCTTTTTTTTCATATATATAAATAGGAAATCTTTACATAGGAAGTGTTTAAAACTATAAATCTTATTTATCTATATTTCATATATATATAAGAAATGAAGGGATAAGAGTAGAATATCATATATATATACATATATAATGTGCATGTTTATAAACATATATTTGTATATAAATAAGAAATATTTATAAATATGTATATATAAATATATATTCAGATCCAGAATTTAACATTTTATATAATTTTTATTGGTTTATTCTGTTAATTTTTACTTGTAAAGTTCCAATTGTTTTTTATAGACAGAATATTAAAAATAAAAATATTATGTCTACTTGCTTTGAAAATTGGTTGCCAAATGTTTTTCTGATACTAATAGTCATATCACTAACAAACATATTGTCAAGTTCTTAAAACCCTATATCAGTCCTAGCATGTCAGCACCATTATTAGCCCTAATTTAGAGGTAAGTGAAGTAAGAATTAGGGTATTTAAGCAACTTGTCTAAAGCAACAGAGTTAGAAAGCAGAGCCAAGGTTTGAAAGTCAATAACTGAATCCAAACTGTTGAACTTAATCACATTTTTGTGGCCTTCATCATAATTTACTGGTTCTGTGAAAGTGTGAAATGAAATGATATTATTAAATAATACATTTAGTAATGTGTAACTGTGTGTATGCATGTATACATGTGTACACATCAATTTTTATTCTTCACTTAAATGATACATCTCACTAAAATTAGCATGGGCTAGATCTATAAAATAGAAGTCTTTGAAAATTTAGAGTTTTGCCAATGCTCAGTTAGTGACCCTTCTTAGGTGGGCTTACTGCTGACACACAATTGGACACCCATTCCACTGCTTTATTTTGGGCTACACGGTACTGTCCCTGTAGGACAGGAAAATAATCTCAGTCAGCGCTAGTTTTGGAGGATGATAGAGGTCACTGAATGAAGTGAGTAAACAGAAGGCAAAGATATTTGACACAAGGTTAATAATTCCTGAGGGTAAGTCTTCATGGTTGTGCTGGATGCCATGGTAAACAAAACTCTTGAATATCACTTTATAAAGCACCTTGGAAAGTGCTGTTCACAGATGCACAATAGAGAGTTGTAGTTATGAAAATGGGCACCTGTTGCATGGGGTGAAGTTGCCAGTGACAGAAATCATACACATGGATTTAAACAGGTATTTTACTTCTGACAACTTACATAGAAGTGAACTGATGTGCTCCAGAAAAATTGTTAAATAATTCATGAAGTAGCCTCATTCATGATGAAGATGATGAAACAAAATATATATGTCACTAATTTGGATGACTTTTTTTCATAAAATGTAACAATAGAAAATAGCTCTACTTCTAAAAATAAAATATATTATTGCCTGTAACAGTTAATTTTAAAGCTGTATTATTGAATAATATATTAAAAGGAAATAGAGATTTGACCAAATACTTCAAGTTTCTCTCATAAAGGACATGGGAGATTTTCTTATATTCAGGGTTGCCTTATATATTTTATGATAGATGCCATGTTGAAACTTTGTTGTATAACATTATTTTTTATTCTTATACAAAATCACTAAGTGAAATGACAAAGACCTCAGTATTTAAAGAGAACTTCCTTTAAAGTACTATTTTATAAAAATGGATAAAATAAGCTTATCAATTTTACTCTCAGAAGGAGAGGTCAATCACAAAAGCAATGCCTATTTAGTTAAGAGATTTTGTTCAGAGAAAGGCACCTTATTTTGTACAAGGTGATATTGACCAACCGATTCATTCATGCCCTTTTTCTTCTGGCACAGGAACAAACGCTTTTTAGTGTTGTTTACACAAATTTTGAAATAAAGAAGAAAAAGGAATCCCTGTTCCAATGTTTTGTTTTTTTCCTAGTTCCCTACTTTTGGCTGAACCTCATATAAATATATTTCCTTATGTAATGCCTTATGCCAACAGATTTGAAGAGTCCTTTTACTTTTGATTATGCATGTAACAGCTTTTCCAGGACGCTTTGTTTTTACCCCTTTCCATATCTACTTGCGTGCTTTTTCTTCGCACAGGATCTCCAGAGATGTCTGTGGTCTGGCCAGGAGGTCTGGCAGAGTGACTAGCCTCTCAGGCAGCTGATGTTATTGTAGCCGCTTTCCCAATTGCCAGCAAATGACATAAATTGTAGGAGACTGAAAAGGTCACCTCTGCAACAGTTCTACTTATATTAGCTCAATTATCATTAACCTGCAGCTACACAAAGATCTCAGGCCCCAAATACACAAATGACTAAGCCAACTGAGGTAGCAGGCTGGGGCCTCGACCCCACTGTAGTTTTCCCATGGAAAACAAATTCAAAGTACCATTGCTGCTGAAATTGACTTAGCTGTGCATGTGGAAGTCAAACAATTTTTTCTCCTGATATCTTCTTTATTTACAAAATATAGCTATGTATTTTTTATGCCTTCAATAAGTCTATATAATACATAAATGCATATATGGTTAAAAGAAAGCTCTTATTTTTAAATGAAATATAAACATATATAATATGAATACTTATATAGATATATATGCGTAAGTGTAGAATGTAATACAAATATAATGAGTCTGTATCAGTTCATTACAGTTCCTTAGAATTTTGTTTATCAAAATATGAGTATAAATGTACCACCTTCCTTTTTAACTTATTATAATACCTAGGAACATATAGTATTGCTTACAGAGTTTAATTCTCGGTCAACTTGCTTGGGTATAAATTCCAGCTGTTCTTGGGCAAGTTGCCTAACCTCTCAGTACCTCAGTTTTCACACTAAAAAATGAGCATAATCAGAGGTACTTTACAGTCAGGATAGCCAGGTAGTACTGGGGCCATTTTTGACAGGGTCCTGTGGGCTTCCTCCTAGGCCAGCTATTAACATTTTAGCTGCTAGAACACAAAGAGATAGAGGGAATTTCCTAGCAAAGGCTGGTATGACCAGGGTAGAAGAAGAAAGGTATCAGCACAAAAAATATTTAAAGAGTTTATCATCAGTTGTGAGGGCACTGAAGCATACTGGCTAAATATTGGCCTTGTTTATGAGTATGAATTATGCTTTAGATTAGTGCTATGTATATAAATTCTCAAAAATAGATTTTAAATCTATATGCTCCAAATGTTAAAATTTGAGGACTTAGAGGCTCCAAAGATATATTAGAAAACCAATATTCGTGTGTTTGCTATCTCTAAAGAAGGCTCTAGTGTTCTACAGGACATTGAGACTTCATCCAGTTAGTTAAAACAAATTAGAAAACAGAAAATTCCCTCTAAAAATGTGGCTTGATGGAGACGTGACCAACAAATAATATTTCTAAAGAAATAACAGAAATCAAACACACATAGACCAGACCCCCAAAATAAATGCTGTTGATTAAGTTTGTGACAATGTCTTAACTAGTTATATGTTCAAAGTCATTAATTTGATAAGTTATGAGGAGTAATGCCTGGCTTTTTTTCTGGTGTTTTTGCAGAGATAAGAAACAATGCATGATAGTAGCATTGAAGTTGCATTGATCTGTATTTAAATCCTTGCAATACACTTACTAAATGCAAGAAATAAAAGATATAACTTAGGTTCTATGAGACCACACACATACATACACAATTAAAACATGAGCCATACTGCTACCTAATACTTGAATTTTAATACATATGACATTCCTTTAGAAATATTCTTGCACTTCTCAATTCCTTAAAAGAAAATCTAGGAATGATAATCAAACTTCATAATATACTTAATATATATTAAAGAATAATCTGAAGCTTTTGGGTTGGTTATTACTGAAATAAACTGCCTATTTAGCAATTGTATTAATGAGAATTACAAAGAAATGCTGAAACAAAAATATAAACAAATAAAATTTTAGAAAGTAGTAAGTTACTACAATGTAGGATCATAAGTGTTATGCTAGGGAAAACACAGAAACCTAGAGATAAATGTCATGGAAATACACAGCTAGGCTTGAGAGAATCAGAAAAACTAATCTGGCTAATTTTCTTCTTCTACGCTTCCTCTTCTGATCCAAAATGCACATAAGTAGATCTCATTACCAACTGAATCTTGCTGGCTAATTTTAAAACATGGTGAGGCCACTTCACTTTTTCTCCCATAGCCCTCCTGATGATTTGGGCAAGCACTTCCCTGAAATCAATACCTTTCTGCTTGAAAAACCTAGAGAGGTTTCTGGGGTTTTTTCATCTTGAAAACTGACTGATACAGAAGACTTTCTAGAGTAAATAAATTTATCAAGGCAGGAAATAAAAGTAAATTTATGTATATTTAATTATTTTATCATGAGATTGGAAATGAATTTTTTCTTATAAAATTTCAGATTTATCCCTAGGAGTTAATTTTGATAATGACATTTTAGGCAGTTGTTTTAAGTTTAATGTTCACTCTTTTGATGGGAACCACAATATGTATAGTGTAGCTGATATTCCATAATGGATATATCAGTTTCCTACTGCTGTATAACAAAGTACCACAAAGGTGACTGCTTAAAACAACAAAAAATACAACAAAGAGAATGGGAGAAAATATTTGCAAATGATGCAAGTGACAAGGGATTAATCTCCAAAATATACAATCAGCTTATACAGCTCAATATCAAAAAAAAAAAAACCTAATCAAAATATGGACAGAAGATCTAAATAGACGTCTCTCCAAAGAAGACATGCAGATGGCCAAAAAGCACATGAAAAGACACTCAACATTGCTAATTACTAGAGAAATGCAAATCAAAACTACAATGAGGTGTCATCTCACACTGGTCAGAATGGCCATCATTGAAAAGTCTACAACTAATAAATGCTGGAGAGGGTGTAAAGAAAAAGGAACCCTCCTACACTGCTGGTGAGAGTGTAAATTGGTATAGCCACTATGGAGAATACTATGGGGGTTCCTTAAAAAAGTAAAAATAGAGATACCACATAATCCTACAACCCTACTCCTGGGCATATATCCAGAGAAAACCATAATTTGCAAATATACCTGCACCCCAATGTTCATAGCAGCATTATTTATAATGGCCAAGACATGGAAGCAACCTAAGTGTCCATGGACAGATGAATGAACAAAGAAGATGTGGTACATATACACAATGGGATATTACTCAGCCATAACAAAGAATGAAATAATGCTATTTGCAGCAACTTGGATGGACCTAGACATTATGGATTTTAGTTCTGTGTTGTTGTAGTTGTAGGACTCAGGTCCCTGTTTCCTTTCTGGCTGTGAGCAGGATATCTCTCTTAAATCTTAGAGGCTGCCTTCATGTTCTTGTCATGTGGCCACCTCTATGGGCAATTCACAAAGCCAACAGAAAAATCTCTTTCACATGAAACCCTTCTGACTTCTTTTCACTCTTTTCCTCATTCATTGGGCTAACTCAGTCTAACCTCCCTTTCTTAATTCAAAGTTAATTGGTTAGGGACATAGGTTATATCTACAAAGTGCCTTCACCTTTGCTTCACCTAACATTAACATAAAAGTGACATCCTGAGCAGAAGCAAGAAGAACTACAATCCTGCAGCCTGTGGAACAAAAACCACATTCACAGAGAGATAGACAAGATGAAAAGGCAGAGGGCTATGTACCAGATGAAGGAACAAGATAAAACCCCAGAGAAACAACTAAATGAAGTGGAGATAGGCAACCTTCCAGAAAAAGAATTCAGAATAATGATAGTGAAGATGATCCATGACCTCGGAAAAAGAATGGGGGCAAAGGTTGAGAAGATGCAAGAAATGTCCAACAAAGACCTAGAAGGATTAAAGAACAAACAAACAGAGATGAACAATACAATAACTGAAATGAAAACTACACTAGAAGGAATCAATAACAGAATAACTGAGGCAGAAGAACGGATAAGTGACCTGGAAGACAGAATGGTGGAATTCACTGCTGCGGAACAGAATAAAGAAAAACAAACAAAACCCAAAGTTAGCAGAAGGAAAGAAATCATCAAGATCAGAGCAGAAATAAATGAAATAGAAACAAAGAAAACAATAGCAAAGATCAATAAAACTAAAAGCTGGTTCTTTGAGAAGATAAACAAAATTGATAAACCATTAGCCAGACTCATCAAGAAAAAGAGGGAGAGGACTCAAATCAATAAAATTAGAAATGAAAAAGGAGAAGTTACAAGAGACACCGCAGAAATACAAAGCATCATAAGAGACTACTACAAGCAACTCTATGCCAATAAAATGGACAACCTGGAAGAAATGGACAAATTGTTAGAAAGGTATAACCTTCCAAGACTGAACCAGGAAGAAATAGAAAATATGAACAGACAAATCACAAGTAATGAAATTGAAACTGTGATTAAAAATCTTCCAACAAACAAAAGTCCAGGACCAGATGGCTTCACAGGTGAATTCTATAAAACATTTAGAGGAAAGCTATCACCCATCCTTCTCAAACTCTTTCCAAAAATTGCAGAGGAAGGAATACTCCCAAACTCATTCTATGAGGCCACCATCACCCTGATACCAAAACCAGACAAAGATACTACAAAAAAAGAAAATTACAGACCAATATCACTGATGAAAATAGATGCAAAAATCTTCAACACAATACTAGCAAACAGAATCCAACACCACATTAAAAGGATCATACACCATGATCAAGTGGGATTTATCCCCAGGATGCAAGGATTCTTCAATATATGCAAATCAATCAATGTGATACACCATATTAACAAACTGAAGAAGAAACACCATATGATCATCTCAATAGATGCAGAAAAAGCTTTTGACAAAATTCAACACCCATTTATGATAAAAATCTCCAGAAAGTGGGCATAGAGGGAAACTACCTCAACATAATAAAGGCCACATATGACAAACCCACAGCAAACATCATCCTCAATGGTGAAAAACTGAAAGCATTTCCTCTAAGATCAGGAACAAGACAAGGATGTCCACTCTCACCACTATTATTCAACATAATTTTGGAAGTCCTAGCCACGGCAATCAGAGAAAAAGAAATAAAAGGAATACAAATTGGAAAAGAAGAAGTAAAACTGTCACTGTTTGCAGATGACATGATACTATACGTAGAGAATCCTAAAGATGCCACCAGAAAACTACTAGAGCTAATCAATGAATTTGGTAAAGTTTCAGGATACAAAATTAATGCACAGAAATCTCTTGCATTCCTATGCACTAATGATGAAAAATATGAAAGAAAAATTAAGGAAACACTCATATTTACCATTGGAACAAAAAGAATAAAATACCTAGAAATAAACCTACCTAGGAATAAACCTACCTAGGGAGACAAAAGACCTGTATGCAGAAAACTATAAGACACTGATGAAAGAAATTAAAGATGATACCAATAGATGGAGAGATCTACCATGTTCCTGTACTGGAAGAATCAATATTGTGAAAATGACTATACCACCCAAAGCAATCTACAGATTAAATGCAATCCCTATCAAATTACCAATGGCATTTTTATGGAATCGGAACAAAAAATGTTAAAGTTTGTATGGAGACACAAAAGACCCCAAATAGCCAAAGCAGTCTTGAGGGAAAAAAAGAGAGCTGGAGGAATCAGACTCCCAGACTTCAGACTATAGTACAAAGCTACAGTAATCAAGACAATATGGTACTGGCACAATAACAGAAACATAGATCAATGGAACAGGATAGAAAGCCCAGAGATAAACCCACGCACCTATGGTCAACTAATCTATGACAAAGGAGGTAAAGATATACAATGGAGAAAAGACAGTCTCTTCAATAAGTGGTGCTGGGAAAACTGGACAGCTACATGTAAAAGCATGGAATTAGAACACTGCCTAACACCATACAAAAAAATAAACTCAAAATGGATTAAAGACCTAAATGTAAGACTGGACACTATAAAACTCTTAGAGGAAAACTTTGGAAGAACATTCTTTGACATAAATCACAGCAAGATCTTTTTTGATCCACCTCCTAGAGTAATGGAAATAAAAACAAAAATAAACAAATGGGACCTAATGAAACTTCAAAGCTTTTGCACAGCAAAGGAAACCATAAACAAGATGAAAAGACAACCCTCAGAATGGGAGAAAATATTTGCAAACGAATCAACGGACAAAAGATTAATCTCCAAAATATATAAACAGCTCATGTAGCTCAATATTCAAAAAACAAACAACCCAATCCAAAAATGGGCAGAAGACCTACATAGACATTTCTCCAAAGAAGACATACAGATGGCCAAGAGGCACATGAAAAACTGCTCAACATCACTAATTATTAGAGAAATACAAATCAAAACGACAATGAGGTATCACCTCACAGAAGTTAGAATGGGCATCATCAGAAAACCTACAAACAACAAATGCTGGAGAGGGTGTGGAGAAAAGGGAACCCTCTTGCACTGTTGGTGGGAATGTAAATTGATACAGCCACTATGGACAACAGTATGGAGGTTCCTTAAAAACCTAAAAATAGAATTACCGTATGACCCAGCAATCCCACTACTGGGCACATATCCAGAGAAAACCATCATTCAAAAAGACACATGCACCCCAATGTTCACTGCAGCACTATTTACAATAGCCAGGTCATGGAAGCAACCTAAATGCCCATCAACAGAAGACTGGGTAAAGAGCATGTGGTACATATATACAATGGAATACTACTCAGCCAGAAAAAGGAACAAAATTGGGTCATTTGTTGAGACGTGGATGGATGTAGAGAGTGTAATACAGAGTGAAGTAAGTCAGAAAGAGAAAAACAAATACTGTATATTAACGCATGTATGTGGAACCTAGAAAAACAGTACAGATGAACCGGTCTGCAGGGCAGAAGTTGAGACACAGATGTAAAGAACAAATGTATGGACACCAAGGGGGCAAATCCGCAGGGGGGTAGGAAAAAAAAATTCAAACTACCTCCTCATCCTCCTCTAAGTAAACGTGGACTACTATTTAAGATTCAAAATTATTTCCTATTTAATTTTGTCATTTTTAATCTCTAATTGTTAGAATTGTGATGATATTTAATACAATTTTGAAATTCAAAACAAAAAGAGTGGCATCCCATCATACTTACATGTCCTACTTACACTAAAGAGGAAAGATTATACAGGGTGAGTAGTATACCAAAAGGCAGGAATCTTGGGGTCCACCTTAGAATTCTGCCCATCACAATAGAATTTAGGTGATCTGGAAATTGGTGACATTTTAGGAACATAATTGCTGATAATTATTTACTATTCTCACTCATCAGAGTCATGTTATTCTATGACTACTTTAAATCAATCTTTCCATGTAGAATAATATGTTCAAGTACCCTAACCCACATGCAGACAAATTATTTCATGAAAAAAAATATATGATTTTTAATATTAGAATTGGAATTTTATAGTCTTTTCTGTTCTTATTCTGCATAACCATATTTTGTAGTCTAACACAGACATTCTGGCTAGGGATTACAAGCATAGAATTGTAGAGAAATAAGAAGTGAATTAGATATTGCAGGGAAATAGAGGGGACGTTAAAATTTATCATAGTCATTCGACAACTGGTATCCTTTACAGCAAAAATTTTAGAAGTCCTTTCAGATGATCTATCTTAATAATCATATTTGGTCCCTTTATCAACAGCAAAATAAACAAAGAGAGCAAAAAGAAATGCTCTTGGAAAAAAATAAGGAGTGGTGTTTTCCTTTCTCTCTCTTTTTCTTTCTTTGTTTTGTACATGTGGTGTAATGAAAAATTTATTTCAGGCCTAAGGCAAAGTTTAATTTAGCCATTAATTTATTTGTATGAAAATTGTTCCATGTAATCTTGCAGTTTAATATATTATGGATTACAAGCATATATTT
Organism: Phocoena sinus; assembly: GCF_008692025.1. Classification (NCBI taxonomy): domain Eukaryota; kingdom Metazoa; phylum Chordata; class Mammalia; order Artiodactyla; family Phocoenidae; genus Phocoena; species Phocoena sinus. The sequence goes on along the minus strand of NC_045780.1, from coordinate 57,749,310 downwards.
TAAAGGCAAACATTTAAATAAAATAATAATAAAACATTTAATAAAGTATTTTCAAAGACTAAAGCTGAATGTCCAATAAAAAAGTTCAGCATTACTATATTCAGAATAAGGTTTTACTACTTGATATTTTACTAACATTTTTGATTACTTTCTCTATTTTCATAGAACAACAGCTTAAGGCAAAACAGAAACATTCTTCTTTGAAAGTTGCACTGGTATATTGTTTGTATTGACATATATTGACATATTCTGTGAATTTTGGAGGTATTCCTGATCATTGGTCATATTATAATTCTTCTATGGGTCTTACCTTTTCAAAGACAAGAAACCTAAAGGTTTCTTCTAGGGTAGAAAAAATAGCAACAAAAATGGTTTCTTCTTGGAGAAATTTGTATGCAGTTGCTTAGTTAGCTAGCCTGCTGTATGTCTGCATGGACTGCATATTTATATAATTTCATTGATCAGATAGGATTAAGTGATATGCTGTTTCTGGGTGAATACTGTAAAATACATAAACCTTTAAATAGTCCTGTCTATCACTTCACATATAGAAATATTAATTTGATTGTCACGCACAACATTTTAAATTAAATATGTCTAAGAAGTTTCAGTGTTCTAGAGTTGGTTCATTATTCTAAGTTTTTCAAGTAAAATATCGAATATATATTTAGTCTCTATTATACGTTCCATCACGGTGGCATAATGGAAGGAATATTTTCCACTTTAGAGTCAGAGCAGGTTCAATTCAGGCTCTCTCAATAGCTAGGTGAACAAGTATATATTTTATATTCTTTGAGCTTTAGAGTTCTCACATGACAAAATGTGGTCTGATAACAAAGAGAGAAATTAACCTAAAAGTCATTGGGCTATTTTTCACAGTAAATGAGGTAACTACCTGGAAGCTGCCTCCTTCTTTACCTCATCTCACTTATCTGGCTGACTCTTATTAGTCATAGTTCAGCTGTCAGTTCAGATATCAACTCTTGTGCAAAAGCTCCCACGGCATTACCTGCATCCCATCCTTCCTCAGATGAAATTAGTTGTTCCTGCTCTTTGCCCTCCTATTAATGAATCTTTCCTTCTATTATAGCACCTATCACTGCGTTTCTCTTACTGTTCTATTGCTAGCACCTACAAGAGTGCCATGCAAATTGTATTTGTTCAATAAAATCTGTTGAATGAAAACAAACATTAAAAAAAGCAGCGTGTATATATTATACACATGTATATATAGTACAACCCCGTGAATTGATATGAATTGTTATCTTAAAGTTTGGAAACGGAGGCTTAGTGAGCGTAAGTGATTTTTCAAAATTCCTCATTTGAATATGAATCCTATGAGCCCATAGGTTTTGTATATTTGTGTACTGCTAAGTATACTTACTATTCAAAAAATGAAGGGACTCAATAATTATTTTTGAAAAATTAATTAACAATAAATAACAATAATTATATAGTGCCCAGAACATAATTATTTATAAATATTAATGTTTTCAAAAAGTTCCAGTCTCACAAATCTGAAGTCTTAAATTTTTTTTTTTTTTGGTAATTGACTTTGAACTTGAATTAATTCTTTGGGTTTAAAAGCATCACATATGTAAGAAAGACTTAGATAAAAATACAATGTTTTAGTTAACAGGTAAAATAAATAAATTACATGATAGTCTCCAGATAGCATAGATATTGATATAGATGTATGTGATACAGAAATTGGAGGAGTTAAACTAAAGCTCTAATTTAAAAAGTAGAAACATAAACACACACAAATAAGAAAACATTTTTAAAATATCTAAATTGCACAAAACCATAGACCTTATAAAAATAAAATTATAAGACTAATAAAATAATAACTATGTATGTAAATATAAACAAAATATATAGCTAAACATAAAAATAATATAACAATAGAAACTATACTAACCAATTTTATGTTGGACAATAGTAAGAAACAATTTAGATAAATCTATAGTGAAGCTGAAATAGCAAAGACTGTTCCTAAAGAGCTATAGAGTCAATACATTAAATATTACATGATTGTGGTTACTTGCAAACTCTTTTGTGAAAAATAGATTACTAAGAGAATCTGATTCCAAATCTTATTGCTAATATTTCTAAGTTTTTTATCTAAGTTGCCTATATCAGAAATGAAAACAATCATCAACACATCCACATTTATCAAAGTTCCTTTCAGAATGATGTTATTTATGTTTCTTTTCTTTTTTTGTTGTTATTGTTTGAAAAGTTATATAAACCTTGCATGTGGGAAACATTTTTAAGTGTAACTCATGGGAACAATCTTATTCTAGGATCCTCAATGGGAAACCATTGTTAATATACATAACATGAGAATGACCTAGTTTCCAGGAGTTTCTAAAAATTCCAGTTAAATATATATTGGATCTTAGCCTAAAATCCTTGGCAACCTTTATTGCTCACTGCTTACAGATTTCGTTTCTTGAATGAATGAAATACTTTTCAGTAGTAATTACCATGAATTGAACAAATAAAGAGCTGGACAGAAATTCTATTCTGGTATAGAAAAGACTTTTCACCATACCAAAAAACAGACAAACATTTTTTAAATGTACATTAATTTGGTGCCAATATCTTCACATTCACAATGATAGCTTCATTTCAAATTATTGGCCTGTTTTATCTCAGCTTGGTTTTTCTCCTATGGTAAATAAGAAAATATTTTTTGTTTGGTAATCTGTTACTTTGACCTAAACTCTAATTTTGTCTTCTCATCTCGAGTTGGTAAAAAAAGAGACTAGCACAGGAAAAAAACCAAGTTTTGTTCCAAACCTTCTGCAAATGACTTATAAAATTTACTCTAAAATAATGACAACTTTAGAGAAAGTATGATTTCTATAATACATATTTAAATTTCTTGCCTTGTTTAAGGACATAAATTAGCCAGGAGTTAGAAGGAATTTGAAAACTAACAAAGATGAAAACAGCAAACTAAATTCACTCACCTCCTAATACAAAGATATGTGGTTATTTTAAAGACTTTACATAAAATTCATCTCATATAACTTATATGTTGTACTTTTTATTCTGTTCTTTTTAATGATAAAACATTTGTAAAATATTTTAATGTACTTTTACATCTCAATTTTGGGATAAGTCAATATACCACCAATTAGTCCACTGTAAAATTTTCAGTTCATAGAGAAATGCATGATATGATCAAAAGGAAGTTCTATTGACTTGATTGCCTTGTTTGATCTCAAGGTCATTAATTAGGTCAAAGGTCTAAATATAATTGCCTGTAATTTAGTCAATAGAACTTTTTTTCATCACACCAAAGATTATTCTGTTGATGTCAAAGATCACTAAGCTCTATCCAGAATCAGTCTGATGTGAATCTAAAGAGGGGTACAATCAAAGAGCTTAAGATAGAGAATAATTTTCTGAAATAGGTCAAACCTCTGAAATTCCCTAGCTTTAATGGAACAAGCTGTGCACAGCAGAAAGGAAATGGCATTTTAAGTACTATTTTTAACACTTAGTGCAGAAGTGAATGCTTAGCAAGGAATTGGCAGATGGTCTCATTAGATAAAATGAACTGTTAAGGAGTGTCATCACTAATAAAATGTAGTGTGCTACCCACATTCAGGCTAGTGAGTTACAAAAATGCAATTCTGCATTATTGCTGTTGTGACGGTTATGATGGTTTTATGACAAATTCTGCTGGTCTTGCAAAGTCATCTCTTATATGTAAATATCACACGATAAATTCTGAAGCAAACATCTCCATTACACATAAAGAAAATACTGAAACTTCATTTATTCTTGACTGGTGAACAATACTTTGTACTTAGTAGACAAAACATATGCAGCATAAATGAAGAGACTTTGGGGCACATTATCAAAATATGATGAAAGGTAGTCCAATTATAGAATTCAGGCTGACACTCACTTCTGTACCATATAAGGTACAGAATTGCCTCTGTTCTGGGGAAGCCCTTCATCCCTGATAGTATGGTTGTGTTTTACAGATGTGTTCCAGAATAAACAGAATTTTTTTTTAAATCACATCTTTTGACATTTCTGTATCTTTGCTGATTGAATTACAAATTAAATTTCAAAAAGTAATATTTTGATTCTGTTTATTTGGACAAACAATGAAAATCCAGTGGTACAGCTGCAGAAAATTGCTGAGAGAATATTTAGAATGGTATCAGCTTAATTCCCCATAGAAGGGTGCTAAGCAAGGTCATTTCAGAAGCACGGAAAGAAGAGTTTTAATCCCACCTAGTATAAATTTGCTACCCATAAGTCCAGATGTAGCCTGACACTTGGGTTCCCATTTACAAACTGGAAGACCACTGTATGCTACAGGGATACTAGGACAATGGTGCTAAGTGGTATTGCTTCAGCTACACTCCACTGAAGTGAATATCAGTGTCTCCTTAAACATTACTTGGTGTTATGTGAAAGAAATAGAGCCCTGGTCAAATAATAGGGACATACCCCAAAGAGTGTTTTCAAAATGATTAAATCAAAGGGTATGTGTGTGTGTGTGTGTGTGTGTGTGTGTGTGTGTGTGTGTGTGTGAATGTATTCACACATGCATGTTGTAACCTCTTAGTAACAGATCTAGAATGAAATTTCAGAAATACTGGAGTAGAATATTCTAGAGAATAAACTTCTTTAATCTCCATTCCCAATTAACACCCCATCAGGTTCTGTCTTAAAGTTGCACGTGCACCTCTTGAGGGCAAGTCATCTAATCTTTCTGTGATGCAATTTCCTTAGTTGCAAGATAGGTTACTCATGGTACCTACTCAGCATTGTTACTTGGATTACACATGTTAATATTTCTAAAATTACTGGCTCATAATAAGCAGCATGTAACAAAATAACATGTCCTTTTTAAAAAGAACTAAAATAAAGGGAAACAGCTTTTCTCGGAAGATTTAGGGTCACTTGCTTATTTCCTAGAGAAGTAAGTGAGCTGAATTATGCTTGATTTAAACTTTTAGTAGAACTTTTAAATCATATTTTTAATAAAATCTGAAATAAAAAAGTTAAACTACCTATATTTGACAAATCTTTACAATTAAAAAAATTGAAATATTCATAGCCATTGTGATTGGAAGATGACTCTGACTCTTGCACTGGCAAAATACATGATTATCATGCAAAGTTTATATTCCACTTGTCAAATAGAATAACTTGACCTGACGAATAATTTATTTAAGCAATTATATTAATAATAAACTCCCATTCTATAGTAGCCTTGCTCCTTATGAAAAAAAATAAATAACCTTTAAACATGGTTGTTTGTCACACTGTGGAATATAATATCATTACTCCTTGTAATTGAATTATATAAAAGTTTGAAGGAAGTCTTAAGTACTAAAGGAAATATGACTTAAAACTCAATGAAGATGGGTATTAAAAATAAAAAAGACATGTGAACTAAAAGCCAGTAAATTTCGTGTTGCCCAGCTTAGGTCATCTCTCCAGAAACTAATGATTATTAATGACATTTTTAAAAAGCTGAATGTTGAAATGTAATGACTCATAATAAAAAAATTGTTAATATTTTTATATTCATCTTTGTTAACCATTTTAAAATCCTTTCTAATTATTTCTGGGCAGGTCCAAAATCAAGACACATCTGATAAACAATTGTATTGAATTAACCAAAATTTAAATGAAGCAATTCCTATGTTTAAATTAATCACAATAATGATTTGGGCAGAAGTTTTATTGTTTTGCATTTTAAATTAATTTTATGACATTTGAAATCTATACCTCCTTTCTTTCAGATGTATATGATTAAAGGATATAATACAAACAAACAAAAAATCCCAAAGCATAAAAACAAAAACAAAAGCCAAGCAAAAACTCACTTTTTTCCAAAGTAATATGGCTTTACAGTTATTTATTGGCTAAAGTGGTTTCACTTATTGTGAGCTACTTTTGCCTATCTCATGGGAACATCCGAGTGACAATGACATTTAAATGAGAGTCCATGTGCATTCATTACTGTGTATGAATGGAAAGGTTACACTTGGTAAAGCAAACCTCTTTTCAGTCTTAGTAACTTCGGAACAATTTACACATCAAAGAGTGAGCTACCCAAATAGATTAGAGATTTTCAATAAATCCTTATTAAGGAAGAGGTGATCCAATCCTCTAAACTGATGTGAACTCTAGTCTGATCTGGAAAATAAGCAAACTCTGTCTGTAAGAATAAGCTAATTTTATCATACTTTTTGAAAATAGTAAGTATGGGATATGAATGGGAATCCCTATGAGTGAGAATATGGATAAAGATTTGCTCTCACATACCTGAAAACAAAAAAAGTACTGCTTCTTTGGAGTCAAACCTTCACATTGAGATGATGACTTGATGTTCCTAAAATGAAAGTCCTTCCCTGGCTCCCTTTTCACTTCCTCTGTGACAGCGGATATCTAAGATCTCTTAGTCATGCTACAAAGAAGGAAAGAACAAAACAAACCAAGATCAGAACTCATTCCCTGGTGAAGTACAGGAGATAAGCTACTTTTTTCTTGAAGCTCCTTCCCCTCTCAATGCTTGAATGCAGAGTAGAAGAGGAAAAATGATAGTTGCTGTGTTATTTGGGGTAAGGATGTAGAGAAGCAAAGCTAGCCCTTTTTACTCTGTCCATGAATTCTTATTAATCAGTAAAACTTTATGGAACAGAATTTGGGTGTGTGTAATCTTTGTCTTTACTTTCTTCCTCTTAAGCTGCCGCATACAAAGAAAGGAAATTTATAATGATAAGGTCCCTCAATTGAGATGCTTTAAACATATGTAATTGAGATGAAATAAAGCAGAAAGAAGAATCATAGGGCTGTAGGTTTAAGAACCAGTTGAACTCACATGTTACTTAACCTTTCCAAGTTTCAATTTCTTCTGAAAATAAAGCTAATAATATCTTCCCCACTTGACTCAGCATTTTGTGAAAGTAAGAATAGATGATACAGATGAAAGCGTATGACACAGAATACAAGATCATGAACATTTTTCATGGCTACCATGCTTTGCTCCATTTGGTTTTTTCTTTCTAATAATGAGAGTTCTACTGAAAGACAGTTGATGTAAACTCTTGAAGTGAATATATGGAAAGTAAACTTTATTTAGCAAAAGCTGTAGGACATGAGATTGAATTGCAACCTAGATGTGGACATATTTATTGTATGATTTTGTGTAAGTTAATTAATAACATGGAGACTCATTTTCCTCATTTGTAAAAAGCGGTTGATGTAAAAAATAAATCAATATGTTTAAGATGCTTATAATTAAATTATAATTGTCACTAAGTATAATTTAACCCTGCCAGGTACATGTCAGATAAGAAATGAGATCTCAGAAATGCTGAATGTCTTACCCAGAGGCAAAGAGTTAATAAATGGTCAAATGGAGATTAAAACCAGAATCTTGCTTACATCAAAACCTAGGCCCTTTTCACTTAAAACTATATTATTTAAAGGCCATCTATATTTAAACACAATAGCCTCAATTTAGGGAAATTCTAACAACTTCTAAAGACCTGAAACAGTATATTTAGAGAAGTTAGGATTACATCCAAAAATCTGGTGTTGATTACAACTAGTTTATCTAGATTCTTGTGAGGTGAAGAGAAATCTAGAAATTAAACATAAATAGACTTTTAAAATATTTTGATTGTTCTGGTTTTGGTTAAAAGGGAAGTTCAATAAACCATTCCTTAAACAGATAAAACTAAGCTATTGAATAGTATGTGGATTCAGGAATATGTTTTATTGGTTGTCAGTGCATGTGCCTGAATGTGTGTGCTTAAAGGTGACAACATTCTTTGAATTATTTGTATGTGTGGGTGAGGCTACGATAGAAGTTATTAACCAAAATGGCTTTCTACGCTATACAAATCTAAACATTCCTTATTTTGTGGCCCCAATTTTCCTCTCAGAATCATTTTTGTGAGACTTAACCACACTTTTCAAGCTAAACTTTTATATGGAAAGTACTAGTGACTCACCTAGAGGTTTAGGGAACAGGTAAACATTGTGAGAACTTCCAAGGAGTAGGGTTGTCAGATTTAGCAATAAATAAATAAATAAATAAATAGACTTAGCAAACCCAGAAACAAATATTTAGCAAATCAAAGAAACAAATATTTATTTTAGTATAAGTATCTCCCAAATATTATGTGGGCATACTTACATTTTTTTTTTAATTCACTTTTTCTGAAACTTAAATGGGTATATCAATTTTCCATGCTATGTAGCAAATTATCACACATTTAGCATCTTAAAAAATATTCATATATCATCCTATAACTTCTTTAGGTCACAAGTCCTATAGTGTAACAGAATGATAGCCCATCACCTTCGCCATATTCTATTGAGTAGAAACATGTCACAGGTTTGGCCTACATTCAAGAGGAGGGGATTACACAAGAATTTGTCTCATTTGAGGTCACTATGTGGATATTTACCACACTGGACATTCTGTGATTTATTTAGCAACCCTATGCAGGAGAGCATGTGTCTTTTGACAATGTATGATCAACCATATTTTAGAGATAGCAAATCTAGACACATTTTCTTAAGTGGTGTGTATAGAGAAAAGCCCAATAATCAAGGCTTCTAGGAGGTATATAACCTTCTACTAATTGCCTCTGTTGCTGTTGTTTCCAAGGTTTATCAAACTATGCCCAAATCAACAGAGACTGGCAAAAATTAGCATTACATCTATTCTGTAATATTTGACAGTAGCTTTAGAATTACTGCAACACAATTACCATCATTTGATAAACGTTTACTGAGTTCCTGCTATGAGGAAGAATTGTGTTATACCCCAGTAATATAGAGATGGGCAATATCCCACTCATCTCCTCAAAGAACATGTAGTCTAGAAAAAGACGCACATATTCAGATCAGTGCAAATTCTAAATTATAAGACAGGAAGTGATTGATCGAAGCCTGTTTCACTGAAATTTTAGTTTGTAAAAAGTACCATAGGGGAGTTCTACAATCAAATAAGTTTTGGACACATCAAGGTGTTGTATCCCATATTCATTCCCTGGCAATACATGGTGCACATTAACATAGAAAGTCTTTGAGATATCCTATGTAAAGTACTTAAATTTGTATAACCTGGGTTTTCACAATCATTTCAGACTGCTGAAAGAGATTTTTATGCAACACATAGTAGCATCCTATAGCCGTTATAGGTCCTACAGAGTTCTAGCAAATATTGTTTTGAATATGCAGTATTCATGTTTAAGGTAGTAGCAGGCTAGGGTTGGGGAGGAAGAGGCTACTGTTACGGTCAGTTTGAAATGGTATATTACAGTCACCCTGCACCTATATGTGGATTCACCATCTAAACACCTGCCCAAGCACCAAATCTTAAAGTTTTTCTAAACTCTTCCTTTTCTTCCTGCCCCAGCTCCTGCTATATAGTAAGCCTGTCCATTCTGCTTCCTAAATGTGTCAGTGAATCAAGGGTGTCCTCCTGGCCATTGCAGCAACTTGGAGAAAATAGTTAAAATGTTTCCAGGGACAGAGATGTGTTGTTTCTGAATCTGTGTGTGGATCTCAGTGAAGGAAAAACAGAGTAGTGTCACCACAGAAATGTAAAAGGTTTTTTTCTCCTTTTTTTCATTTTACTTTCAACAATTTTACAGCTATGAAATTTTATGTTCTGAGAAGTCTCATAGCAGTTCACCTGGACAGAAAATGAATGAATTCTATTTACATATTTCAACAATTAAAGGTGTTAAATCTCACTAATTGTGCGTAATTGCAATTTAGTTATTATACTAAATAAACTGTAATTTACAATGTAAGTGATTACTCTGTAATTCACTGCTAAGCTATGTGACTCAGCAAAAGATAATAACATTGTTGGAGGGCTATCTTTCAAAAGATTCATTGTCAATGTTTCCCCAAGTGCTTGGATGAAAGGAAACTTCTTACTTGCACTGCAATCCATGGAGAATATTTACCAACTGTTTGGTAGTCTCCAGCTATGACCACTGCTTGCAGGACCTGTCATTGTGCAGAGTTTTGCTTCTGCCCCAAGGACTACATGACATTTTTGCACAAATCGAGCTTTCCCTATTCAGTAGCTTATGTGCTACTATAGTTTTTTTTTTTTCGGTTTGTTTCTCTTTCCCTGCTGTCACTTCTCAGCCATCAGCAACGTTTCACAGTGCTTCAACTTGCCAAATAATGGGGTCTTGTGATGTTTTCTCTTCCTGACTTGTTTGTGATCACCCTGCTTCAACTCATCAGTAGGTATGTGGTTTGGCTTCCTGTCAGTCACCCTGTCTTGCAGACTAGCCCCATAAAGCTGGATTGTAATGAGTGTGACTCCGTTGCCACTGGGCTCTCAGTGTATCACAACTGAAGAACTGTTTGAGAATTTGATTTTAAGTAGAAAATATTAGCTGGAAGCCACAGGACAATATGCCGTTTGTTAGCGTGCCAAAGATGTGCTCATTTGCCTCATTAGCTTCTCTGCTTCATCTCTGAGCACATCATTTGATTGGCATTTTGCTCAACTAATACACTTTCATGATCAATTTTAGCTGAGAATTTTCAGCTCCCCATCTTGACTGGATCTTCCTGATAGTGGATAATACATGACCTAGAATATCTTCAAGGCAGACTGCTAACGTAAAGCATTCCTAAGGTTGTGCATTTACTAGTGCACATCACTGCATGGTGATTCTTGAGGAAATGTCTTAGGAATCTGGCAATAACATAGGCAGCTGAAGGAAAGAGGTTTATAAAGAACTGAAAGCATTATAAACTAGTCAAGGACATAGCGGGTGGCCTGGTCATCAGTAGTGACTAAGTTTGAAACTGATTATTTGGTAACCTGAAAATAAACAGACATATGAAGGGGAAGGTAAATGAGTGCAGATTGCCAAGGTCTGATTCCACAGGCATAGCTGTATATCTCACCGTTTATTCCCAGATGATAAATAACATGTGTTTATTCCCAAACAATAAATAACATGATGACATTATCTAGATCCATCTGTTCTGACATTATTGGTGTCTAATCTTGCCAAAGCACTTTGTATTTTTATAGTCCTAGTGTATTTTTTTCTTTAATTTTATAAAAACTTTTGTTCTACTTTATATGACTGGTAAAATAATAAATGCATACCTATAAAAAAGGGGGATAATAGAGAATGCAAAAATTCAGATAATAAATCACTCAAATTTTTCTTTCTGATAATCATTATTTATATTTTGGCATTTTATTCCAAACTTTTTTATCACTATCTATTTGGGTGATTAAAATAGAAAATAAACTTTTTTATATTTTAATAATTATCTTTAATAATGATAACTGCTACTATCATTATTACTGGCAGAAAGGTTATATCATCATTTTCCTCTGAGCCTTCCCAAGTATCTTGTCTATGCTGTAGGCCTCTCCTTTTGGAAAAGGCATTTCATTGTCTATAGATAACTCAGAAAACACCTTGTAGCATTTGAAGTTTAGATGCATGTTGTCTTCTTAAAAAGAATAACGTTTTTGGAAACACAATCAGCAACTAAACCTAGAGGGACTTATGATTAGTGATCTCCCTGCACTGTTTTTCTCCCTTTTTGGCATATATACATTTTAATCTTTATGTGAAGACTCCTCATGCTGCTAAATATCCATATTACCTTTCAGGAAATTTATCTTGCTATTGTCTTGAGACCCCTTAAATAACCTGTGCATTGTCAAAATGGTTCATGCCTATTTCCTACTTGAAAGCAAGTTGACCTCAATATTTCAGATGGAAGTTTTAATAAAAGACAAAGAAATCAACATGAGATATTCATATTAGACAAAATAAAAAACTGAAATTCTAAAAGTGACCCAAAGTCTTGCAATGACCAGAGATTTCATGTCATTTGCTGTGTCTGAAGGTAGAATACTGGTATGTAGGCCATGATGAAATTGAACATTGACTACTTAGATTGTCACTGCTGCCAGAGTTAGGTCAATTGTCTGTGCTGGGCTCATCAACTTGGTGATTGGTACGACATAACTCTGCTGTTCTGGCTTCTGTTCTTTTTCTTATTTTATTTTTTATTTTTACTTATTTATTTTTTGGCCAGGCCTCGCAGTTTATGGGATTTTAGTTCCCTGACCAGGGATTGAACCTGGGCCCAAGGCACTGAAAGCACCAAGTCCAAACCACTGGACCGCCAGGGAATTCCCTGTTCTTTTTTGTATAATATATTTCCTTTTTCACAATGTTGTTCTTCAGCCATGGTTACCATTGCATCACTCAGATTTTTTTTTTTTTTGCCACACGCGGGCCTCTCACTGCTGTGGCCTCTCCCGCCGCGGAGCACAAGCTCCGGACGCGCAGGCTCAGCGGCCATGGCTCACGGGCCCAGCCGCTCCGCGGCACGTGGGATCCTCCCGGACCGGGTCACGAACCCGCGTCCCCTGCATCGGCAGGTGGACTCTCAACCACTGCGCCACCAGGGAAGCCCTGGGTATCCTTCTTAATCTAGGCAGTGATTTCGATTTTCACCGGAAGATACAGGGATCGGCTTAAGATCATCTCCTTCTGGGTATTGGGAATTGGACTCAGAATTCTGTTACTCTATATTCAGAGTGTTGCAACATCAGTGAATGTCAGTTTCTGCTTTGGCCTACATGGGAAGTATAATCTAGTACCAGGTAAGGCAGCAGTAAACCTATGCAGTGCTTGAGTTTACTATTTTCAACCATGAAGCTAACCCTTTCTGAAAGACACATGTCTAGGTTAGCATCTTTTTGATTTTCATTAACTCTTCTTAGGCAGTTAAAAGGTTTGGCTAAGTTCACTGTGTTAACATGTGGTAAACAATGATGTAATAACAGAGAACACTATTCTTATCCACTTAACACCACAGACGTCTGTTTCTTGCTTATTTACATCTGTCCAAGGATCCTGCAATATTTAAGAGCTATTCTGATGCATACAGAAAATCAGTGACTCCAGAAAGCTTCACCAGCCACCATGCAGCCTCCAGTTTGTTACTTAAGAGGAAGAGAGAGCCTGAAGAATGGTATAAGGGACTTACACTGCCCTACACCATTCTGAGAAGGTTCTTTAATTCTCCTGAGTGAAAACACAGAATGTGTAGACTTAATCTAGAATCCATCACTAGCTAAGCATGTTCTCTCCTATATTCTTTTTTGATCTGATTGATCCCTTCTTGTATAAGATCTTAAAAATAATGTGTTTCTGCTGATAAAACTTACCAATCTCTATCCTAAATTATTTTCTCACATTTGCAGGACTTTATTTTTCATTTGATCATTTGCCATGTCCAATTCTTATTTTGTAAAATATGAGGAATTCATTTTAATGTACTCCTCTGCACATGAAGGATACAGAAAGGGCTTCATTAGGAAATGAGTGTCAGCTCTACTTTCAGTTTCCAACAAAGAAACCAGCCACAATGAGAAGTACATATAAATAAATATATGGACCATTAGGCAGTGTGACCATATTCTACAACATACACTGCTTCCGTCAATAAACAGACCAAGCTTGCCATAAAATGATGGAGGAGAAGATGTTGGTCTTTGGGTCTCTATCTGCATATATTGTCTCATTCTTGATTCTTATCCTCTTGCACCCTTTCACTTTTATTAAATATCTTTATAATACATATTAGAAGCCAGATTCAAAGCAGTGTTTATGGCATTTTCACAACAAGCATTACCAATGCTCCAGCAGAGAAGGTAAAATACTGATTGGCTATACATCTAAGAAGAGAATAGTTCCTCTTTATTCCATGGCTGATAGAGGTCAGTTGGTATCAGTTCTAATTTATTTATCAGTTCTAGTACATGTGTTATTGTGTGATTGTGAGAAAGTCATACATACTCTCTTGTTATAAGTTTCTCTTTCTTAATCAAAGAAATTGAATCTTATTATCTCAAAATTCTCCTCAGCTGAAAAAATGTATTATCGTTTCAAACATCTTTTTTATCACTTACTCAAGTAGAAACCCTATTTTCTATTAGGTTTTTCTCATTTAATTCTCTAATTTTCTAACTAACAAAATAGTCTTAATAAGATATGACATAATGAAATAATATATTAATATAATGAATAAAGCCTCTGAATTTAGAAGTCTGATTCAAATTCCAAGTCAACAGCTTGCCAGTTGTGTATCACCTGACAAATTATTTGACTTCTAAACCTCAGTTTCCCCCTATGAAAAATGGCAATAATTTTAGTAACTTCTTAAAAGACAGATTAATAGCAATTATCAAAAAGCGGTGTGATTTGCGGAATAAATTTTTGACGTTTTTAGGGAGCCTAGGATATTATGTCACACACAAAATGTGACCTATGATTAAGACATACTTTTCCCTTATAGGTGTGGTCCACAGAAAGAGCAGACAAGGCAGCCATGGAAATTGCAATACCGAGTACTAAATAGCTTCCCCTAAGGGAGAAGCCAGATTTTATGTGACTTTAATGTTTGCCATAGCGAGCTTCCTTTCATCAGGCATTTTAAGTTTGAGAAAATATATATAATCAAGGCAAGTATGACATAAATACCTTTTGATATAACAAGGATATGCGGCTTGTGTACTCACTGAAGAGAATCATCTCATAGAGAGAACATTCCCACCCAATTATTATCCTAGTACTATCCTATGATACTTATTATTCAACAGAAATAATTACAGTCAAATTTTGATTATTGTTAAACATTTTCCCTTTAATATTGGAGAGCAGAAAAAAAATTATTGAGAGTGTAGAGCTTTCTTATAACACCTTTCAATCTCCTGGAGCAAGGGGTCCACACAGACATACAGTTAGTACAACAATATGTCATAACCAAATTATACATCTACAAAAGCAAACTAATCATAAATATTTTTTTTTTTTTTTTTTTTTTTTTTTTTTTTTTTGCGTTACGCGGGCCTCTCACTGTTGTGGCCTCTCCCGTTGCGGAGGACAGGCTCCGGACGCGCAGGCTCAGCGGCCATGGCTCACGGGCCCAGCCGCTCCGCGGCATGTGGGATCCTCCCAGACCGGGGCACGAACCCGTGTCCCCTGCATCGGCAGGCGGACTCTCAACCACTGCGCCACCAGGGAAGCCCCATAAATATTTTTACTTGAAATTCACAACCGAATCTTCCTGAGATTGTAATAGCTAACTGAGTGAAGAAAGAAAAATAGTCTGGGATATATGTGAATCAATAACTAAAACACATTAAGCAATTTTCTTAATTATAAAGTTTTCTCAGCAATTTTTATAGGACAGTTTTGAATTTTTAAGAGGATAGATAGTCAATACATATTTAACCAAACATATATCACCAGTAAATTCTTTTCTATCACATGATATATTTAACCCTAAATAGGAAAATATGTACTATGCTACTCCAAAGAGGTTAAGATGTTTTTTAAATGTTGATTGTCCATGATTTCAAATACACCCTAGAAGACTCAATGTTGTCAGTTTATTTTAATTATTTGTGCCACCCTTAGATGACTATAATAAAGGATTAATTTTTCTGGAAACTCATAAGAACATGTAATTTATATGTTTGCCATCAAAATTTCCAAAGCACAACCCACACTGAGCCTTCTGTTCTGGCTTTTCTTCTGGCTTAGTGACAAAATGGGAAAAAATGAAAAAAGGAAAGAAGAGGAAGGCTGGCTAACTCTTTGCTATCCTCCGCCTTTCTCTCTGCTTAGCATTTGTTCTATTTTCTAGTAGCAGTTCTGAAACTACAGAAAAGTGGAAAGAATACATAAGATGGTGAAAGTCCCATACTCTTTGTCTCTTTCTTTTCAATCTCTGATTTGACTTTATCACTTTTGAATCTTTTAATGTAATGGTTTGCAATAAATATGAAATGACGTATTTTGTTTTTGTTGAAATAAGGGTAAAACCTTAATATACAGTGTGCAGTGTTTGCATCTGAATTTCATATTGTTCAAATCATTTTCTACAATGAATCCCCAAATTTCAATATCTCCCACTTCTAAAGGTTGTCCATGTGAACTCATACTCTTCATTATTGTTGTCCATTTTTATATTTAGCATATGTATGGATTTGAGGGAGCAGAGGAAGCTAATTATTTTTATTTACATGTTATAGGCACTAATTGAAGGTCTATACTTTAATTAACTAGTAGACATTAGAAAGATGACGAGCAGCTAAGATATAAAATGCATGGGCCAGAGCAAAGGAAATTTATCATTGTTTTGTACTGTTATTTACAGCCCTTTGATATTCAGTGAGGTTTCCAGGTACTCGAGCAATGACAGAGCTACCACATTCTGGGGCACCAGCTACAAGCACTTAGAGGATATCTGGGATGGGGGAGGGATTCAAATGTTCCCTGCTTTCAATAGTTTCTTCTTTCTAGGTTTTCCCTGCATATATGCAAGCTCTTCACACTGCAACGTTGTGCTGTGTTTAGCTAATTGCTTCATCTAATAAGGATAATAGAGCATTTTTCTATAGTTTTAAATTTTTAATTCAATATTTTAAAGTAATTGTGGGATAACTGCTTAACTGGCTTACTAAGTGAAGTGCTCAAATTGCAGTCTCTTGTTCTTTCCTGTTTCAAAATCTTCAAAAACAGATGGGCAATCTGCATTGTATACATGGGTTGAACTATAACGCTGTATACCTGTATCTTATATGATAAAAAAAGAATGCACAAAAAAACCTTCAAAAGCAGTTTATAAGTGATAAACTTATATATCACTATTTTATCACACTATCTTTATAGTAGAATTAACCTAGTTAAAGGATTAAAGCTATGTAGCAAATATCTACCAGCATGACAAAGCAATAAATAGAGCAGATAAGTTTAATTTTAAAAAATCTAAAGTACTTTTCTAAATTCGATCTTTAAAAAACCACTACATTTGCTATAATGTCCGCAGATCTCACTTACTTAACTTTAAAATCATTTTGACTGCATTACTTGAAACAAAAAATAGTTATTCATAAAGAAATGATCACCCGTGTCTACAGCTTCCCGCAAGTTTTCACTTCAAACATACCTATCAATATTTTCACCAATAAAGATTTTGTATCCTTTTTGAAAACCTCAATTATGCTTTTGACTGTTTAAAATGTATATCTATGTATTTGATTACTACAGAAATACTTTAATCTCAAAAAGCTAACTTTCATCAAAAGGAATATAAATCATCTAATATTCTTTGAATTCTAGGTCACTTTGGAAAAGAAAAAAATTCAGAATTTCAAACTATAAATCAAAATACAGAAAAACCATTCCATAGTATTTTTTGCCTAATGTCCTGTAGTCAGCTTATTGTAAATATTGGCTCTAAAAGGTTCGTTTCCAATTACCTCCCACAAGTTTTCTATTTTCTATTGAAGGCCTCCATTGACTGACGTATTAAATTATGCATAATCAACTGAAAAGGATCAGTTCAAATTTTGGCACTCAGTCACCATCTGTTCTTTGTATGTTGACATACCTCACATCACTTTCATGCTTGCTTTATAAATGGTGTGACAGTTAGGCTTTTCATAATGTTTGTTGTTCCATATAACTAATTATAGTGATGGTCATATTCTGAGAATATAAAGATCCATTCAGAAAACTGCATAATTTTGAAAATAAAAACCTTCAATGAGTAGTGACTTAATTTCTAACATTTTTCATGGCAATCATTCCAGGTATACACTCATCCAGGATTTTCGTTCAATAACATGAAATATTAGGACCTAACTTGTATCGCAATGTATCCTCCTTCAGAAAAATCATCAATGGGATATTCCCTGATGTAAATGTGCATAGCTTCAAATTTTAAAACAAATAAAAAATAAAAACCAACCTCCAAATAAACCACTTCTTAAGAATTATTACCGTTTTGTTAATCTTTAAAAAAAAGAGAGTACATTATACACACACACATACATTCACAAGTGGAAGATACATGAGCAACAAAGTCAAATATATTAAATATAGTGTTTAAAAATTATCTTCAAAATCAGAGGGAAAGTATTAGGACACATGCACTGGAATAGTAAGTAAATAATTTTTAGTATCTTTGTGTACCCTGAGATAATATGGACCTCAATCTTGGGCACATGATTTTTATTCTAACCTAAGCTCCAAATATTTTCCTCAAGTTTATACTAAAATTAATTTCTATAATCTTTGTCTAAAATAAACACTATTTCTATAAGATGGAGTGAAATCCTGTGAATCATCTTTTGTTTACTCATTACCTGTCTTATTTGGATGTTCAGAGGAATGATTTCTGTTTTGCTTTGCAATTATAACTGTACATGGCAACCACTTCATATCAAATAAATAAATAAAAAGTGCTGATCCTATATAAACGGCCAAAGTCTCCATAAGAAAGGACTTTCTGTGAGTCCACAGATAACCTCTAGAAATTTTTAGTAATTATTTTCTATTACTGCTAAACTCAAAGTTTTCTCTCTTAACATTTGCTTTATTGGTACAGGCAAAATATGCACTGATTCCTATTAGCAAAAATAAAAAAAAAAGGGTTCCTTCCTTTAGAATGTTCCCAGAGAAAAGTAGAGGAAAGCACAAGTCATGAGGAAGAAAAATGAGCTCATTTTCTTGGCAGTCAAATAACTATTTGGAACCAAGGATTAAATGAAGTAAAATCTCAGTTACACCTCCCTGTCCTTCCTGAAAATAAACAGACACTGAACAATTCTTAAGCTGTTACAAAATCAAAGGTTATAAAACTTTCACTTTTTAACCTTGACATTTTGAATACAGACATTTCCTACTGATAGTACTTTGAAAAATAAAAGTTCTGGCTTTCAAACTTACTACTACAGGATTATGCGATGCAATGTAAAGAGGAAGACAGAAAGCTAGCCTCTCAGAGCCAAGTGCTTTTCTCCGATATTCTTTCTTATGATCCTTTTAAGAACACTGTATTTTTTTCTCTTTTATTTAGAAGAGTGGTTGCAGGGTCTGGTTTTTAGCTATTTTTTATTAACCATTATTTTTGTAAATTTAGAACAATCTCTAGCACCAGTTTGTTACAGCTCCATCTTCACTTCCCTGTACTCAGTCTTTGTCTCTATTCATGCTTTCTGCCACCACAGTCAAAATACTTTCTTCTTCAACAAGCTTTCTTCCACCAAAGTGTTCCTAAATACACCCTTTTCACTGTGGTCTTGATCTGTTTTTCTGGGTATCATCCAAACATGTTTAATTGACTTATAAGTGGGCAAAACTTGTATCAGTTTTCCCACCATGTTTATAGCAATTCCATCCTAAGTGTAGTATCAAGTTTTCAATCTTTTCTCCATCAATAAGCTCTGAAATTGCTAGATTGTGACAAACGTAATCATAAAAAACTGTGTGAGCTGTTGTGAGTTGTCCTCCCCTCCCCCATACCAGGGTCCAGCCCTGTATTTCACTGCAAAATGTCCATGCCCCAGCCCCACAGCATAAGTAACATATCGGATATGTACTATGCAAATTTTCCAATAGCTAGTTATCTTCACCAAATACATTTGCTCTGTGTTTTCTTTAAAAATTTGGTGTTTATTCAGGACTCTACCTTTGATCTACATCTTTTCTTATTCAGAGTGATTTAATCCAGGCACGTTTTTCTCTAACAACCACCTACAGGATATCAAATCTGTACTCCAGCATGGATCTTCTTATAGATGCATAGAAAACTACATCTCCATCTAATTATTTTGCCACTAATAGTAGTGAATTACAGATACCATTTGTACAAAATATATGTTGGGGAATATGGCAGCTTCAAAACATTATGCACTCAATGAGGTGGTTATTAGAATTTACCTTTGACAGAGAATAATAATATTCAACACTGAACAATGCTTCCTGTGGGCCTAGTGCTATTCTAAATACCACCTTTTTTATAATATATGATTAACCCTCACAACCATCTAATTAGTAGGTAATATTATCGTCCCGTTTTACATTGGTTGGAACTTTGGCACAGAGAAAAAATCCAGTAACTTGTCCAAAATGACAAAGTAGAAGATTTTTGATTTTTTAAAATCAATCCAATAGCTACTTTACCATAAACTCTGCACTTTACACTTACACTATACTGACTGACATACCTCCTCAATTCAATCTAATAAAAAATATACACTCATGTTTTCCTCAACAGCATCTTGTTATTCTCCTATACTTTTTATTAATAACACAGTGAAAAGAATTCTAATGTTAAACATGGCCTTTCATTTAACTTCCACACTGCATTTAATTTACTGATTATATTCTGTCAATGCTACAACCTAATTGTTCTCACACTCGTTACCTTTTCTGAATCGGCACTGTTACTGGGTAAATACATCTTTTCCCACTCAGGCTAAAGCAATAGTTTCTTCTAAACTGTCTTCCTCCTGTTACAAAAAAATTCCTTCTATTCTGCCATATACTCTCTGATCATAATACTTTAAGAATCTGATAGAAGCATATTACTTAATTGTCCTGACCTTTCAGTAACTCTTCATCTCATACACCTTTACAGGACCAATAGGACTTTCTCCTTCCTATCATTTCAAAATCCTAGCCTGTTGTTAACCCTTCTGCTTGTCATAGCAAACTGTACAGAAGTAACTAAAGGAAACATGCTATTTCATGACCCCAGGCCTTTTAACATGCTGGTATCCCCTCAAACTGGAATGAACTTCTATATCTAGGATGCACCTACTGATCATCCCTCTGTTCTGCCATCTTTGATCATACTTCCATTTCTAATTGATCATTTTACGTTTGTTTATTATTGTATCTTTACGTCAACCATAGTGTGTCACTATATCTTTATATGTGTGTGTAGGTATATATAAGATATATAATATATGTTATATATATATAACATTATGTATATTATATATACCTACAAACACGTATTTAAGTTATAATACCTAAGAGGGTCTATTGCAATAATTTGTTTATGTATATCCTATTTGAATATATGAACTACTTTTTTGAAGTAGAATTATAGGACTTATTGTGGGAAGTAAAGAAAAAGGAAAATTTAAAAGTGGTTACCAAGATTACAAGTTTGGCTCACCGGTTGTCACTGAAATTATTTAGAATAGTAAAGAGAGGCAGAGAAACCAATTTGGGTGGATTTTATATTTTATTTATATTTCATCTTGTTAGGAAATATTGTTGAAATTTTACTATAACCCATTAGGCCCAAATCTACTTTCTTTAAAATTGGGTACGAAGGCGTTTGTATGCTTTGATTAAATCTGCATTTTAAGAAACACATTTGAAGGGAAAACAGACCAAACTAAAATTTTAGAAAATTCATGTATCTGATCCATTTTCACAAGTAGCTGAATTGCCTAGGCAATAATAAATTATTGAAAGATACTCACACCATAGACACAGATAAAAAATACAAATTTAGACAAAAAGCAAAATATCATTGTCTTTAAAACATTACCATACATGTCATCTATGTATATATTTCTTTTAAAAAATCCAACAATTAAAATAATATTTTTGTATGGTTACTATGATGGACATTTTCATAACAATTATTTCATATTCATTGTACACTCAATAGAGTAAAGTGACATAATCTAGATCTTGTAATTTTAAGCAATACTTTCTATTAATCAATACTTCCTAAATTTACAAATGAAAGAAGTAAAGAGGGTCAAAATATAGGAGGATACACTTAAATATTGATGTTGTTATTGAAAATCTTGTAAAATCATTTTCAATTTACCTTTATAATACGTTGCAAAATTCAAAGAAACTGTAGAACAATATTAATAAACTTCTATTATTATTGAACTTTAGTTTTTCATAAGAGGTACACTAAACTAAATGAGTACTTCACAAAATCAAGCTATGAATATACATATTAATAGTTAATGTATACTGAAGAACTTTTTTCCAGGAATGTTAGATGGCAAAATAGTCATACTTTATTATCCTAAGTAGTATTAATGAGAATAGCAGAAGCACAGAAATATCAAGTAGCTTTCCCCAAATCATAAAGCCAAAATTCAGGTAAGAAAGGACTAGAATCTTGATATTCTGACAGAAGCTCAAGCCTTTCTCCACTGATATACTACTTACTACCTGTGATATGACTTAATTTTCACCAAGAGTGTAAGGGATATGACTAAAGATATGATTACTAGACATTAGATATCTTTACTGCCCAAATAAATAATACTTATTTCATTTAGTGAAAACAAAGTATACGGGTCATGAATATAGTTTAGTCACAGCCTCCCACTTGTCTGTTGTAGCCCATTCAACTGAATAGCTTTAATGAATTTTCATGTGTCTCTTCTAAATTCCCTGGTTGTCGGTGAATGTATCGTAACGTGCTTTATATTTCCAGGATCTACCTAGCCCTGCTATGAAACATAAGCAGCACTGAGTATACTCTAATTAAGACTACATAACTTTCTGTTAAAATACCTTAGGCTTTTCTCCTAGGGAATAAAAATTGATGATGAAGAGAAAATGTATCGAATCCACATTGCATGTTAGAGATATATACCTTGCCTGCTAAAGAAATCGGCTCAAAATTGAATAAACTGAAAATTTTATATTTTTCAATTACAAAGCATGTAAATTATCTTATAGTCCAGAATAAAAATGCCAGGTTAATCTCCATATCAAAGTCAGCCTCAAAAATAAACTTTAAAGCTAAGGTAATTAGAATAAAAATAGAACCCCAAGCTGCTCATACCTCAAACTCCTCATAAATTCTTAGACTTCTGAAATTTGCAATCACCACATAAAAACATCAAGAACATTTAGAGGAGTAATACAGAACCCATATCCTCTACAAGAGAACAATTACAATGTTTAGAATGCAAACAAAAATTACTCAACATACAAAATATGAGGAAAAAAAAAACAGTGGCCCATTCTCAAATGAAAAGACAATCAGTATAAGACAACCACAATGTGACCTAGATGTCAGAATTATTAAATATGGACTTTAAAGCAGTTATTATAACCAAGTACAGTGGGGTAAATGGAACTACACCCGTAAGGAAGAACAAATAGAAATCTAATATCTAGAAGAAGAAATATCAAATATTATATATATTTGATATTAAATATATCACATATTATATATGATAGTTCAAATCTAAAAAAACAAAAAGATGAAAAATCTAGAACAAAAACCACATATTTAATTATCAGATGGCCTCATAACAGAATGATGATGAAAGATGAAAGTGTCAGTGAACTTGAGATAAATCAAGAGAAATTACTCAATGTGAATAATAGAAAGAAAAAGATTGAAAAAACAATGGGCCTGAGACTTAGGGACATTTTAACAATAGCAAAAATCTAATATATATGTAATTGGAAATCCAGAGAGAGTTAAGGGGAAACAAGGGCAAAGAAAAAATTAAAAGAAATAATAGCTGAACATCCCCAACATGGCATAAGACACAATTTTACAGATTTAAGAATTTCAGTTAATTTCTAACAGAAAAAATACAAAAGAGACCATGGTTAGGAACACTATAGGCAAATTGCTAAAAAGAAAATAATGAGATTATCTCGAAAGTGATTTAAAAAACTTGGCATTTTCAACAGAAGAACAGTGATTTTTATTACCATGGATTTCTCATCAGAAACTTTGGCAGCCAGAAAACTTGAAACACTTTTTAAAGTCCTGAAGGTAAAAATCTACTGTTAACCCTGAATGCTATATCCAGTAAAAACATCCTAAAAAATACAAGGTAAATAAAGTCTTTTCAGCTAAAACAAACAAACGAACAAAAAGCAAACAAAACAAAACACCATAAGATAATCTGTCACCAGTAGACCTACACTATAAAATATGTTGAATAAAGCTTTATTGAGCTGAATGAGAGCAGATGAAAATTTAGATTTTAAAGAAAAATTGAACAGGTGATAAGTGGTACATATTTAGGTAAAGACTATTTTGTCTTACATTTAATTTTGTTAAAATATATATGACCATTTAAAAGAAAAAGTAATGTTTTGTAGGTTAATAATAATAAAATTCAGAATGACAACTGTAGCATAAAGGTAGCAGTTTAATGGACTTAAAATGATTGCAGGCTTTCTGCCTTTTATGTAAAGTAGTATAAAATAGCTATAAGTATTATAGATTGGGAAAAGTTAAGAATGTATATTATAATTTCTTGAGCAACCACTAAAATAAATAATACAAAGGGTATAGCTAAATATCCATAGGTAAATTTAAATTAACTTATAAAATTATTTAAAGACTAGCAGGGGTCACCTAAAGAAAGTATCAGAATTTTTTTTTCTCTTCTTAGCATCATGCATGTTCATTGATATAATGATTCCCTTGACCTAATTATAAAAAAGCAAAACAACTATCACCATATCCAAGAGGGAAAGTAGGCAGAAGCCCATATGACTAATTAAAACTGCGTGCTTTCGTCATACTTTGAACCTGATAGAGCATTAAGTATACACTCTTTCTTTCCTCCATTATCCCAAACATCATTGTTCCCGATTCCCTGCCCCCCACCACACACACAAATCACTACCTTAAAAGACTGTATCATGGGTGTGTTGTTGTAGAAAGATAATGGAGAATGCTTAATAAGATTATTCCAGTTTATAGAAAGTAATTATATATTTGCACTGCTGAACTTTTGAATAGCTCACGCAATTTTTAATTTTGAGATGTTTAGAGAGTTATGGGATAGCCAAATATATATCTTGTTGTATCTACAATTCCATCATTTGAGATTTTTCTCTTATTTGATCTCCATGAGTTTTCCATAGAGATTCAAAGGGTATGTGGGGGTTTCCCTGGTGGCGCAGTGGTTGAGAGTCCGCCTGCCAATGCGGAGGACTCGGGTTCGTGCCCCGGCCCGGGAGGATCCCACGTGCTGCGGAGCGGCTGGGATGAGCCATGGCCGCTGAGCCTGGGCGTACGGAGCCTGTGCTCTGCAAGGGGTGAGGCCACAGCAGTGAGAGGCTCGCGTACCGCAAAAAAAAAAAAAAAAAAAAGGGTATGTGGAAGGAGGATTAAGAACTATGAGCAAACAAATGGCACAACCGTGAAGAAATCACAAAGAACTGAAAATCAGGAAAGGGAATCATGCATTTGCTTTGTAATCTTAACCACGCTGGCTTCTTAATATTGTTTCCACATCTGTAAAATGAAAGGACTGAATTAGGTGGCAATAAAAGTATTTTAGTTCTGAAGTTTCATTATTATGATAATAGACACCGTTTCTGGGGCATAAACCTAGTGTTTCACATGCATTACTTGATTTAAGCTTCATCACAAACTGCAAGGGACATATTATCCCTATATTAAAATGCATAAAACTGAATTTCAGAGCATTCTCTCTCTAAATAGGATCCAGAAATCTAAACAAAATCATGCTTTGAAGTTATGAACCTTGTTTTAAGAATTTCTGGGTGGTTGAGGTATGCAGTACTGAGTCAAAATGATAACGTATTAAGGTAGAATGAGTTAAAAATCCATTTGGTGACCTAGTCAATGTTTGTTACACACTTAACATGAGAATGCCATCATGTTCATTCTGAGGCTAAACAAAGATTTTTTAAAAGTCTGTATCAAGTTATCTCTATCTTTCAATATTAAATTTACATATTTGCTTTTTTGTTGTTTAAAAATAAGATATCTACAGAATGTGTAAGGATCATGTCTAAATACTCATTAATAACATAGATCTATAAAGTAGCAAATTAGCTGATCAAATGAATGCAAAATAGGTAGAGCGATTTTCACTATCATTTTAAACAAGTAATATAAAACTCACTTTCCTGAACTAGCAGTGGAATTTGAACCAGAAGCAGAATCTTTGTGGTGATTATGCTTCTAAGCTCAAACAAGCCGTTTTAATTTTTGGTAGTTATTTTTTCTCATACGTATAATAAGGGAATTCTACTGTTACCCTGACATTACCACACATTCATTAGACATCATGGCCACAGAGTAGATCTCCGTGTGAGCAACAATGCCTAAGATGTTTGAGATATTTTGTGAAACTTATTTCATGGTGAAAAAATTTGAAAAATTCATAGTTAAAAAGCTAAAGAACATTTTCCAAAGTCTTATGTGTTCTAAAATGACTCTGACCCTCATAGAGGATAATGAAGTACAACATTTCTCAAGATAATGATCCATGGACCTTGTTCTGAAAAGCAACTTTTGGAATTTTTTTCATGAGATACACTTTAGAAAAGATGTTTCTGATTCTCTTTTCTTTAGCTAATTAATACATATATGGAACAGAAAGATTCCATTTCAAATTATATAGCAAATCTGCATGCCACGCATGTACATTTTCCTTACTTAATTAAATTTACATGGGGCTCCCCTGGTGGCATAGTGGTTGAGAGTCCCCCTGCCGATGCAGGGGACAAGGTTTGTGCCCCGGTACGGGAAGATCCCACATGCCGCGGAGCGGCTGGGCCCATGAGCCATGGCCGCTGAGCCTGCGGGTCCGGAGCCTGTGCTCCGTAACGGGAGAGGCCACAACAGTGAGAGGCCCGCGTACCACAAAAAAAAAAAAAAAAAAAAAAAATGTACATGTTATATGGAATTGTGATCACTCCCAGCTTAAATACTTCCAACCTTTTTGGCACCAGGTACTGGTTTCGTAGAAGACAATTTTTCCGTCGGGGTGGAGGGATCGTTCAGGCAGTAATGCTAGTGGTGGGGAGCTTCAGCAGCAGATGAAGCTTCACTGGCTTGCCTGACACTCACCTCCTGCTGTGCGGCCTGGTTCCTAAAAGGCCGAGGAGGACCAGTACCGTTTCTCCGCCTGGGGACTGGGGACCCCTGCTTTAAATGAGTCTCAGAAGAGTGAACTAAACTAAAGCTCATCACAACTAAAAAAACTGACACCAGTTTATTTATTTTTCTTTTTTAAAAGATAGATACAATTTATCAAGCTTTTAAAGAAAATATGAGTATCTTGGAAGGAAATAATAATGGCAACATCTACTAACTGTGGGAGAGTAGTTTTTCTGAGCAATGAGGTTATTCTTAATATTCTGGTGGACAAAAACATAATGAAAAAAGAAACAAATTCTACTAGTAACACTTAAAAGATTAGATGCTTTATATTTTATTCCAGAATCATGGGTCATTTATCTTTTTTTTTTTCAATTTTAAAATTGTAGCTCAGTGTTTTCGAATCTGGAGTCAGCTAGCTTAATGCAGCTTCCTTCCCCTCAAGCAGAGTAGGTGAGTAATGATTGGATCTTTGCACAGAATTCAGTATTTTATATAAGAGGATGTAAACTGATTCTCTAGGAGATCAAAAAAAACTGTTCTCTTATTGCAGCTATTTTTAGGGAAAAAATAGATAACAGCCATAGTCAAAATTGATTCAGAATTTAAATATGATTTTAACAAAAAGCAATGTTTAAATCTCATGTAAATATTTCTCATTAAGTCCTAATGCATACACACTACGTAAATTCTACAGACAATTTGCTAATGCCATTCATGAAATGGAACTTCTGTAAGTTGTTTTTAAAATGAGAACATTGGTCATATTTTGATGATGTTACTTCATTATACTTTAATTAGTATTGCAGAAATCATGCAAGGTTTATAAAACAAGTTAATTTAACCTTGGAAAACAAATTTTTATACTGTAATGTGACTTTACTTATTAGGAAGCTTTAATTAAAACCTACTATTTCACAAACAATGTATCTGTTTAAATACCAATTTTATGCTGTATGTAAGTCCTCACAAAAAGTGTTTTGTTTTTGTTGTTTTGTTTTGTTTTGTTTTTCTATTCTTTTAGTGTCTAAAAATAAAGAAATTTCTAAACAGTATATTACGAAAGAGTTTACTCCACTATGTGCTCCTGGGTTGGTGATAGAATAATAATAATAGATACATAGATATTTCTCCAATTAGAAGTCACATATTTTTCAGATTGTAAACCTCCAGCCAACTGTATTTTTTACCTACCAATATAGTGTTAGATGGTCAAGGAGAGAAATGTAATAAAACTTATTGAAATTTTTGTGAAATTGCTTTTAAGATATAATCACAGCACAATGCAGTTCTGGAAAGCTAAGGAAACAATGTGATACAACCATGGAGTCAGCAAATAGTTTGTCCACTATGCTGCCTGGTAATTATGGAAAAGATCTGGAGTGGGGAGTCCTTAATGAATGTAGAGAGAAGGAAACAGGAATTAGTTATGGGACTTGAGCAATACAATGGGAGGAGGAATGAAACCATGGCAATTCTTGTGTGGGAGAATGTAAAAGCTTTAAGCAATTAGAATAATAAAATTAGGGACAAGAAAAAAGTCTGGGGACCCCACTAGATGCTATATCAAAGTAGAGGTCTGTGAAAGAAAATGTGGAACAGCTGGTCATGTATTTTTAACCAAAAAACTAAAATGCAAAGCTTACAGAGGGGAAGAACAGGCCTGTGTGTCAAACAGCAAACTAAAAATTCCTGAGGGGGATTTCATGTGTTAACATTTTCAGATTGATTGCCATGATGAGATTTTCCTGAGGCCAGTATTCTTGTCTGAAAATATCAAAGAAACACATCTTTTGAAGCAAACATGTTCATTTTGCTTTACACATACCTTTCATGTTGGCACTCACTTACCCAAATATTTTCAAAGATAAGCACTTCCTGAAAAATAGAGTGTAATTTCTTTAGCCTGTGTTTGAACCTCCCACCAACTGGCCAATGTCATATTTTTAAAGAGCATTTACATTTTCTCCTTTATGAGTCCTGTATACCAAGATGAACCCACTAGATACAGTTCAACCAATATTCCTTATACATTCCCTTTCCAGACCATGCAGAATACCCTCCTTTTACTTGTTTTACATTAGTTCATCCTCCAAATCCTGTAACACTGGAAAGTCTTGCCTGATTCTTCCCGACTACCGTAAGCACTTCTTTTCAAAAATTCAAGTGTTGTCTAGGCTAGAGAAACATGTGAGTTTTGAAAACTGCCCTATTTTAATGGTTTAATTTTGTGCATCTTTTTCCAACAAAATAATAATAATAATGTGGTTTATTTAGTATAATATATTGTCAGTTATAGAATTTAATTGGAAGATTATAGAGCACTCCATTCCCTCCAACATTTCCCCCACACCAACAGGGCACCAGTATAAGAGCAATGGATTATAGCTGAGTTTCAAGACAGCCATCTTCTAAGGAAAAGTAATTATGAAAAGTCCAAAGTCAAGAGCAGAGATAAAAACAGTAAACACAGTTGAACTCCCATCCAGATTAACATAAATCCTCACACCAAAGGCATATTTACCTTAATTCCTTATAGTCAATACAACATGTCTACCTTACAACAAAAATTATCACAAAAAGCAAAAAAATAAAAACAAAAACACACAGTTTGAAAGCACAAATTATCAGAAACACTCAGACATGACAAAGATGTGAGAATTATTAGAGAAGTTTAAACAGCTATGATTACTACAATTCAGGGTTCTAATGGAAAATGTAGACAGTGTGCAAGAGTAGATAAGCGATGGAAAGAGAGAGATGGAAAGTTTAAGAAAGAATTAAAAAAAATAATTTTTCAAAATAAAAACTCCGTGACAAAAAAGAATGCTTTCCGTAAGCTCAGCAGTAGACTTGACACAACCAAGGAAAGAACCGATGAATATGAAGACATGTATAATTTTAAGCATTGGTTTATTTTATACAACATATCAAACTTACTGGTTTAATACAGTTTTACAGTATTCTCTCACTAACACTTTTGATGCCTGTATGGTCTATATTGATATATTCTTGTCTAATAATGGTTATTTGTGTTTTCTCTCTTTTTCTTCCCAGCATGATAGGTCTAGTTGTTAATCTTTTCAAAATAGCAACATTTAAATTTGGCTTTCTTTATTGTACGTGTTCTCCATATCATTGGGTTATTCTGTTATCCTTATTATATTTCTTCTTTAACATTCTTAGGTTTGATTTGGCTTTCATTTTCTTGCTTGTAAGGATGGAAGCTTAAATCATTGAAATTTAGTCAGTCTTCCTTTTAATATGTTCATTTAAGGCTACACATTTTTTCCCTAAACATTGCTTTAACTATATCTGACAAGACTTGATATATCAAATCTTCCTTACCTCTCAGTTAAAATATTTTCTTGTTTCTAGTATAATCTTCTCTTAAACACTGGGTTGATTAGAAGTGTGTTAATTTTCAAATTGTTGGCATTCTTCTAGTTTTATTATTTATTCAATGTTAATGTTACTATGGTCAGAGAATATGCTTAAAAATTTCAATCTTTTTGAAATTGTTTGAGACGATGTATGACCTGGAATTTTATAAATATTGCATGTGTTCTTGAAAAGAACATGTACTCTGCAATTGTTGAATATAATGTTTCATGTATGTCAATTTGTTAATTTATTAATGCATATCAACTATAGACTGATTTTCATATACTTGTTCTTTGGCTATTGAAATAGAGGTGTGTTAAAGTCATCTACTATGATTCACATTTTGATTATTTATACTTTTAGTTTTGTTATTATCACTTTGCATGTATTATAGCTGTATTTTTCATTCTCATTATCCATTTCATGTCTTCTTTGCTCATATTCAGCAACTCCTCTGGATGAGGTTCTTTACTAAGGTATGACACTGACCTTTTTCCTGAAATATCTGAACCACCATGTCCTTCCTCCAGTCCTATCCTCCATGTCCTTCCTCCAGTCCTATGTTGTTCCAGTCCTATCACTGTGACAACTGTCCCAAGGGTCAGTGCACACATATACCTTTTTGCCAACATTGTGTTG
The DNA here is from genome assembly GCF_008692025.1 of Phocoena sinus. NCBI lineage: Eukaryota > Metazoa > Chordata > Mammalia > Artiodactyla > Phocoenidae > Phocoena > Phocoena sinus. Next base: position 57,718,539 of record NC_045780.1, on the reverse strand, counting down.
CAGCATCCCTTTTTTCCTTTTATAATCATCATCCAGTTCACACAATATATATATTTTTTAATTTCTTGTGTGTTCTGGGTTTTAAGAAGCCCAAAAATGGCTAGGTGGTAGTCTGGAAACGTCCAGTTTATTGGAAATGTTGTTAAGTCCCCAAGTAGAGACATTTATCCTTTAGAAATTGAGTATAAATTAGCGGAGGCTAAAGATGAAGAGGATGAAAGTAAAGATTTTACAAGTTTGTAGTTGTGGGAGATAACACTCCCACTTTTACTCTATAGTTTCTGGACCTGTATATTCTAGAAATGGGAGAAACAGCACTAAGCAGTGCTTATTATATCAATGCATATACCAAATTTCATGGTATAGCATCTCAAAGTTGCAAGGTTTAACTCCCAGCTGGCTCCCTGAATCTTCCAGAGTCCATCCATTCATTTGACTTGTTGCTACTTTGCCATGAGAAGCATGATAAAATCAAATAATCCCATGAGATCATCCCATTGTCTGGTTTCCTTTTCTGTAAAATGAGTTTATTGTTCAGAAACAAGATTGTATGGCATGTGATGGTAATTAAGAAGATATTCTGGAATTTCATGAATGGTACTACTGACAAAGGTACAGTGGGCAGAGAGTAAATCCATCCCCAGGATAAGTGTTTATTTCGGGGAAGGTAAATTGTCATATACACCATTATGGACACAGTCCAACGTAACTGAATATCCACTATTATTATATGGATGGCATATCAGGCATAGAAGCTCATTCTTAGGGCCTTGGCCACCCTGCCTTGCACCACAATCTATAGCCCATTACTGCCTAGTGTCAATATAGCATGCAGAATTACCTTTAAGTCAGGCTAAATGTTTTGCTATTCAATACTCTGGATATGGTGAATAACCCACAGGCCATTAATGTGAGTAGAGGAAAAGGTGGCAGTTCACCCAAGAAGAGATACATTGGGAAATGAGTCACCTGCTCATACAATTATGTATTCATTCAGAGCCTGCTGAAGTTGATCTTCACTTTTCCAACTTTCACTTGATAAGTGTTGCTGCCTCAGAAAAATTATGAACAGGTAAATGAGATAACACACAACTTATGACAAATATTTTAGTAGTCATAGTCATTGAATGTCCCAAGTTCAAGTATTCAGACTCTGTTAGGTCTCGTTAGCAAGCCAAGATCTATTGCTGTGAGAATTGTTGTCTGAAGTGTATATGGATTTGCTCCAAAAACCTAGGTGCATGCACTGCTTTTCTCCTATTGGTGCTGACACATTCCCCATATGTTATCTTGATCTGTGGGAAGATAATCCCAGCAGTCACAAAGGCAAAGTTGCATTGCTCCTTGCCCTGCAGCACAGACCAACTAGAGAACCTCATCTTCTGTTGATTGAAAGCTAGAAGGCTTTTGGCAGTCTTACATCTTATTCAGTAATAGGTTCCAGTAGCACACCTAAAAGTGCATCACCACATTCCATGGGATCCCAGTGTCCCATTTTCTAATTCTGATTAGATTATCAAAACTTCACATCCAAGCAGACCACATAATCGACATTAGGTTCACAGCTTATCAATAGTTATCTCCTGTAACTATGCTGGGTGCTCATTTTTATTGATTTATTTTAATTAAACAAAGTACAAAGGAATGTTATTCTAGAAATTGACTTTCAGAATAATCTAGAAGGTTGAAAATGAGTGCTACTTTGACCTTTCAGGGTTGATTCAAAATATAAAACAAAACAAAGAATCAAACACAAGGGTGCACAACCAGGTTGCCAAGAGTGTTGCTGCTACTTTTGCTGCCAGATCCGTAATCCTACCACCACTTTCACAGTCAATAACTGCCACCAAGAGGAAAATGTCATGATGAGGACACTCATTGATGGCAACAGCAGCACACCTCAAGTTCTAGGATTAACTTCAACAAAAGGCGACAACTCTAATGATTGTGCCAGTAGACATATCAGTGCCTTCTAGGCAGGTTTGCAAGTTTCTCTTCTTCTAACAGGTTTTTTTTTTTGGCGGGGTGGGGGGGGAATTGTACTCAAGATAATAGTTTCTCTCTATACAGAGTCATATGTAGTAATTAAGGCACTATATTTTATGAAAAAAAAAGTAAGAGTTAAGGATGGCTTATAGGAATTTTTTAAAATGTGTGTAAAAGGGATTCTTTGACTCCACTTATAGAGGTGGGATGTACAGGCATTCTGCTTTCCATGAAAGGGCTGGGGAGGGACTTGCAACTCCTTCTGAGCCTGACTGCTCCTTAAGGAAAAAGCCAATGTGATGAGCAAAATCCTGAGTCATGATGTCCAATAAACATTCACACGTTTCCCAGTGGGTATGGTACTGTGTTAAATGAAATTGTTTATGCATTGCAGAGTCGTTTTTGCCTTCCTCAGTTATCTCTTTACCTAAATGTCTGGGACTCATCTTTGCAAGAAGCAAATCTGGCAGGACTCACTTTTTGCAGGGCCATGAAGGATGCTGTCCTTTCTGTAGAGCTACTTAGTTGTTTTCAATCAGCTGTGATTAGAAAGACAGCATATTGTATTGCCCACTTTAGCTTTAATAATTCCCATTTATTGCACAATTGCCTGGCCCAATAAGAAAATTGTGTTTGATCACCATTTACCTGTTGGCTATTTGTGTGTATCAGTGAGAACACAGTAAGATCCTGAGTGATAGGGTTTGCATAAAAACAGTGCCTTTATTAAAAATATGTGTTGGATTTCACTTTGGCTTTTCCAATTTTCAATCACTTACCAGGAACATCTTCCACTGTATATGCACTATCAATTCCTTAACCTCCAATGTGAAATACTTTCATTGGAACACAAAGAAAATATTTTTAGGGTTTTAATGAGAAAATAAACCATTTTTTATAACTTTAGTTTTAAGCTTAGTCACTTCTCAATAAATGTAGCAAAGAGAGAAATTCTATATGAAAATTAACACTCGTTAAAAATATACAAATCAGGAAGGAACATTTTTGCTAATTTAGAATTTAACTGTGATGTATTTATTTCTTCTGTTCTTTTAAATGATTCATATTAATCAATGGCTGGCTGATGTGTTATTTTGTTTTAGCCATATTTTTAGAGAATTGACACTTCAGATCATTGACTTTCTCATGAAAACTTGCCACATTGGTGGCACTCATGATAATGTCTAAGATTTAGCTCATTATGAGAAAAGAATATTATGCATTTTTCAAGCTGTATCCAAATGAAAGTGCTAATTACTCATAACTGGATAATTTGTTTCCTATAATATGTTAGATGGCTAATATAAAACAGGTTTTCTAATATGTTACATATAAAAAATGTACTAATTTATAAAAATGTTTTAAGTTTTACTTTATAGTGTGGCCCCATGCAAATTTTCTTAGTTTAATTTCCCCCATGATAAAGAAATATAGCATTATCTTTTTTTGGTATTGTATCAGGAGCTAAAAGGTCCATGAAGATATCAAAACCATGCTTTTATTACAAGAAAAGCACACATTCCGTCATTACTCTAGTCAACTGACCTACACTAGGCAATTTCTGATTTTTAGGCATTAAGAAACAGAATTGATGAGTGACAAAGTAGAACTTTTAGATGTCAGTTTTATACATTACATAAAATCAACAAAAATATGACTTCTGCAAATATGAAAAGAAATAACTATTTCTAAATGAAATTTTCTGTGATTAAGAAAATAACTTGTTTTAATGTTTATATGAAGTAATATATATTCCTATAGGTTTTTGGCTTAAAATTTGTGTCCTATTTTACACTACCTCAGTTAAAATTTTGTTCTTGATCATACATTCTCAATACATTAGAACCTTATGTTTAGAGGACTGTTTCATAAGGAGAAGGAACGGAGGATAGAAATAATGAAAGAGAGTAAATAAGGACAGAGAAAATGAGAGACAGAGTTACAGGAAATGAGTCAGAATTCTGTATTCCTGTTGACTCTCCTGTTCTACATTCCAGTGTCTGATGCATGCCCCGCTTCTAAGTCTAGAAAAAAAGTCTTATAATTTCTATAAAATGCTTTAGCCTCTTTGAAGTAGCTTTTGGCTATTTGTGACTAAAAAAATATTAACTATTATAACAGCATATACTTATATTAAACATTTAAATAATCATTTATATAATGAATTTTTAAAATGTCAACAATATGTGAGTGGGCTAGGCAAACGTATTTATGACATGTTACTTATATTCCAAGAATTCCTATGGCTGCAGCTCCAGAAGGAGAAAGAGAGATGCACCAGTGATAGCATGTATTTGAATACAGATAAAAGTTGAAATTATTAGCACAAATAGAAAGATATTGAAGAAAACTGGCCCAGTAGCATTTTATATACTGCCTTGGAGGCAGCAGACTAATTCAGTGTAAGAACCAAGGAATGAGGAAGGTGCTTTATCTGTCTTCTGAGCTGACCTTTCCTAAATGTGGCTTCACTCTGGAATGAATTGGATTTTTTTCTCCTAGTGCAAATGGCGGGTTCTTACTAAATTATTAACTTTATTATTTATTGAGAAGACTGTAGTACCTCCAAAAGCAAGTATATAAGAAATAAAAATGAATCAGTGACCCTTTTTAGGATAAGTTAACCCTCGTGCTTCACTAATCTTGCATTTTCTAGATTACAGAATTAAAAAAGCCTCTCACAGCTATCATTTATTTTCTGCTCAAACTTTTAGACTAATTCAAGAAATCAGTCTCAATTAGAGATTAGCCATTTTTGTGAGGACGTTTTATTGCAGTGGTCCACAGGGCTTTACTGATAAGGGGAGCAAGACAGGAAATGAAGCCATAATCTAGAGGGACTCGGCAGTGAGAGAACATACATTCAGTGATGCATCTGTACTAGCTGGAATGTATTTACCTTTCTGGAAAGAATCTCCTGAATAAACATACCTCCAAATGAATTTGTAAAGAAAAAGTTTTAAATGATTCAGTCAATAATCTCTTCTATAGGACCTAATAAGTTAATTTTATATTAGTTGACATGATACTCTGAATAAAGACTGTGTTTGAAAATCAGTTTTTTAAAGTAGCGTCCACTGATATTATAGATGAGAACTTTCTTTTATCTTTAATCTTGGGGAGGACATTTTTCCTTAACAAGTCAAAGGCAATTTGAATGTTGGTCCATCTTATTTTGGGAGTCTAAGATTTAGAACTATATTAATCTCTTGTGCCTAATTATAAAGTACCTGTGTTCACTGGCACAACTAATCTCTTCTGTTTTGTCAGTTATTCTAAACTTTAATGAGCATACATCTACATACGAGCTATCTTGGGGGATCAATGTCTCCAAGTTCAAACATTTCGGGGCAGGAAGTTCTATTTAGTGAATTGAGACACTATGGAGTCTGTCAGAGGTTCAAATATTCATTTTTAGAGCTGTCATACTCTTGGCCACCTTCTAAAGGCATTGACTTTATGAAAGAAAGTGACTTTATCTGCTTTAAGCATAATAAGGCATTCTTTCTCAAATGACTAGCTCACTACTGGTATTAATATAAGTTATATTTTCATCTTCAAAAATATACATCTGCTTCTAGGATATAAAATAACATTCTTTGCATTAAATATGCTAAGTAACTGCATAAGATGAAAAACATTCAGAAAATATAATTGGCAAATGTTTTAGAATTCATTCTGTTACACATTTTATCCTTTTTATGTAAATTTTAAAGGATTTATTAAAGTTTGTTAGTAAAATGATGTAGTGAGTTTCTAGTGTTTTTAAAGATAATTTATTGACTAATAGCATTTAAACTTTTTTTTGTATTTTATAAAGTATTAAAGGAAAATATAAAGAAGCAAAAAAAGAAATGCAAGTAGACTTTGTAACATACAAGAAAAAAAATAAGATTTGCTGTCCGCAGTGAGTATTATATATATATTTTTTTCAAATACAAATACACAGGATATCACATAATATAGTTTGAAACTATAAAGCTTCAGAAGTTAAATGTTGCAAACATAAAAATTCATAAGAAATTTCAATCATTTAAATGTCATATTTATTTGATTATGTGAATTTTGAATGAAATGGGGTTTTTTTTCAAATAACAGTTGCCGTCTTCAGAGGACTGAAATTTTTTAAATGCGCAATTATTCAAAATTCATAAAACTAAATACATGTAAATAAAATTTACCTAATTAAAGTTTGAAGTTTTGTTTTTCTTCTAAATTTGTAGTATATTTCAAGGAAAAGTAACAATGGTATGCCCTTAAAACAGCTCTCTGGAAAGACAAAAAACAAAATGAACAAAACAAAACCTCTCTGATTTGCAGTGTTTCCAGTAACTACTACCACCATGGCTGATTTCAAGCTACCAGTGTGATGTCACTAAGTGCAGAGGTGGCTAGACATATGCCCAATTGGCTTTCCAAAACTGGAAGAGGTTGCTCCAGAGCATAATTCAAAAGAGCTGGTTAATTTTTTTTAAAAAAAGTAAACTGAATTCATACAAAGAGAGGTGATTAAGTGATATTTAAATAAAAATGGAAGAAATATATAAGGAAGACGTAATGTATGATTTATATTCAAGCATAAGACACTGTGTCATATTCTGATTTTTAGCTAAAAGGAGATGAGGTGTCTGTGTGCGTTTGTGTGTGTGTGTGTATAATAATGTTTGTCACTTTTGTCAAGAACTAGGAAAAGTTTGAGATTTTACCCAATTTCCAAGCAAAAAACACTGGTCTGTCACAGTTTTATGGGCCCTGGCAGAAGATGTGCACCTCTTGGGCCAGACCCAATAGACTTTACTCACAAGACATAGCTAACAGAATCTGCATCAAAAATGCCCCCAAGTCTCATGGGGTGACACAGATGGGTCCAGATGGATGACTGCAGAAATAGTAGTTATGTTAAAGAAAGGAAAATTCAGCTTAGACAACCCACATCTCACAGTAAGTACACATACCCTTTGGTCAGATAAGAGACCTTATTTCTGTCTTCCAAGGCTGTTTGTTATACAAACATCCTTGAAGAGAAAGTCTGGAATAAAAGGAAGTCAGTACCTCTGCATAGAAGATGTACAAAATCATAAGAGACCCACAGAGATAACTGCCTCCCCAAATCTATTATTTATATTGACAATTATTGTTATTCACTGTATTACATTTATAAAGTCACCACCAATGCTGAATTAGCAAATATTGAACCATTGCTCACAGGAGAAATAAAGTTAGGCTCCTGCCAGCTTCTGCTCACATTTTCATAGACCAGTAAATATATAACTTTTTTTTTCCTGTCTGTTATATAACATTTTAAAATGTGTATTTCTGTTTAATGATGGCTTATATAATACATAATGTTAATTCATATAACCTGAACTCACAACCAACAGCACTATAACTCATGCATGAATAAAGTCTGTCTAACATATGTTTCCATATGATCCATAACAGCCTTCTTAAGAACACTAGCTCTTCACACTGCTTGGGGGGCATTTTAAGCAGCGAATCACCAGCAAAACCCACAAAATGAGAAAAACGTGGTATACTAAATAGACCATGAAAAGTACACTTGTTTACAGCATCCCAGCTACAACAAGAAGGGGGAAGTACCTCCTTATTTGGCCTCTGCTGGGAAGGTGGCCACTGGGTAGCTCCAGTGTTTTGAAACTACACTTGACCTCAGGTAACCACTGAAGTACCCTGAGTATGCTAGAGGTTACAAATGAACTTTAGCAAGCAAGTGATTTGTAAATGCAGAACCCACCAAAAAATGAGGATCGGTGGTATGCTGCTGCAGTGTATTAAGAACATAGACTATAAAGAGAAGAAAATATTCTTCAGTGCCTCCAGCTTTATTTATCAATATAAAATTTGAAAATATGTATCCAGAGTGTCCTGTTAAGAATGAAGATGTTTAAAAATGTGTAGTCTCTGCTCCAACATGTTTATAATCTGTGGTTGGGTTAAGCCAAGTGCATACATTCTGAAATTCAAGGGAGGTAGTGACATGACATAGTGTAGGGAAACAAAACTTGTCACCCCAAAATGTCTCTTTGCCATGTGGATTATTCGAACTGTAACAATCAAGGCCTGCAAGTTTCAAGAAGAAACTCTAACCTTCCAACTGCCCAAAACGATTTAGATAGCGGGCCTGTTCCCAGATCAGAGTTATCACCAGAGATATCGGCAAAGAATATAGGCTAGTTTTTATTCTAGCCTGGTGGTGGGGGAAATTCTGCAGGGTCTAGAGATCAGAGTCCACACTGTCCCATTGTCTCTGCATGACCCAGCAAACATTTATTTACCAAACATTTGGTTTTCCATCTCCATGGAAATTGCTTTCTTCCCTTTTGAAGTCCCAGATCACTACCCCCAATATCCTGTTCTGTCTTTAGCTGAAGATAGTATTTAAGGGGAGGGTTTGGGCCATTTTGGTTTACTGTTTTTCTGGGTCTCTCCTATGTCTACATGTTGTTAAAACTGTTGTCTGGGGTTTTTTCCTGTTTTATTTTCCTGACAAATTGACATCTGTCTCATGTCAATTTTAATTCTTAGACCAGCCAGAAGAACCTAAAAAGGTAGAGGAAAATTTCTTCCTCCCAGATAATAGGTACCTGAGAAAACCTGAGAGGGCAGAGAAAGAAGAGGTCTCCTGTAGATGGAAGAAGGGGAAGTCTATATTAAAGGAATATTTCAAGAAGTTTGAATTTAATTTATGTCTTAAAATACTAAGAGACAGGCTTGAAGGTATTACAGTCAGAAGAAACAGCAAAGGAAACAATTGGTGACTAATTCTTAGTGGAATGTATAGTCTACTGGAAGGAAAAATGGTATAGTAAGCTTGAAAACAATTTGAAAGTATAAACAGTAAGAACTGGAATTCCTAATTAATAGCAATACATCAACTAGAAATATTTGTTTTAAAATACATCTCAATCCTTTCAACATCTATCTAACCCAGCCCCTCCAGCCCATAGTAGTTCAGGCCCTTCTCATCTTTCACAGAAACAATTTTAATTTCCTTCTAATTTGAAGCCCTGCCTCCACTCTTTTTCCTCTCATACAATTTTTATTATTGAAATATGTCACATACCATACAATTCACCCTTTTACAATGCAAAATTCAGTGAGTTGTAGAAAACTCACGAAGTTGGCCAACTATCAACACTTTCTAATTCCGGAATGCTGTCATCACCCCAAAATGAAAACCTATATCCATTAGCAGGCATTCTCTAGCTCTCCTTCCCTTCAGTTTCTGGCAAGATAATTTTCTTTCTGTCTCTACAAATTGGCCTATTAGAATATTTCATGTAAATGGAATCATACAATATGTGGCTTTTCATGTCTGGCTTCTTTTGAGGTCAGTTCATGTTGTACTGTGTATCAGTACTTCAACCCTTTTGATTGTTGAATAATAATCCATTTCAAGGGGATATCCCATTGTGTTCATTCATCATGTGATGAACATTTAGGTTATTTTCTCTTTTTGGCTATTAGGAATAATGCAACTATAAATATTAGTGAACAAGTTAATTTGTTTGTGGACATAGGTTTTATATTCTCTTGTGTAAATACCTGAGAAGGGAATTGCTGGGCAATATGGTAACTCTATGTTTAACTTTTTGAGAAACTGCTCCACTCTTGACTTTCAACTTAGCAAAATTGTAAAACAGGTAAAGATCTGAGGCAGTACATTCATTCCACAATGTTAACCTGCCTATGACAGGAAGCTACCTTGGAGACTGTTTCAGTGGTACATATAAGCTGTGTTTCATTGAGGCTATCGCAAAACTTCTGAAAGACTGTGTCATTGATTTTATGAGGGGCTTGCTTTTGTCAGCCCTGCAGTGGGGAAAGAATGCTTGTTTCTGCAACTGACTGCATTGACCGACTATTGTAATAGCAGGATAAAACTACTACTGTTTTGTACGTAAACAGATAGGTTACAATGTCAGAATATTCCTGGACACAGAGAGGGAGTCAAGTGCATTATTTTGCTACATGCTTTGTTGGATAGGTTTGCTATTATAGATATACATTTTGTTAGTCCTTCAATTTGTGTTACTCTTCATCAGTGACTCCAAAAGAGTATTCTTCGTGGGAAGGATACCTTTAAGTCTTTTTAGAACTTTCTATCTGATTTTGATACTGTGTGTGCTGCCTTATTTTTAGTGAGAAACTTTACTCTTTAAAATCTTCATGATCAATGTATTTGGTCTTTGGCATGCGAAAGTTCTACAATATGTATTACTAACTCTATATATCACTTATTTAACAATCAAATTGTTAACATTTAAAATTCATATTTAATAAATAAAGCTGTCAAAATTTTAATGCTGGTTCCCTAGACATTAATTTAGTGTTTTATGCCTCTTAAAGATAAAACTGTAAAGAAATATTTAACATTTTATAACATTATTTTGTTAAAAGACTTCTTATTTCAGTTTAAATAGAGAAAAATCAATGTGAATATGTAATGAATCTTTAATATAAGACAGTTATAAAATAATGATGTTAATTTTTCTCTTATGCTCATTAACAATTTATATTTTACATTTTGTGAATGTTCACCTCATTTAGATTTTCCAAAAGAGGACCCTAGTCACAAGGGGGAGACTTCACAATATGGAATTTTAAACAGAAATGTCAGGAAATTTTTATTGAATGAACTGTATCCCCAGAGAGTTTTCAAATGTACTTTGAAGAAATATGCCAGGAAGAAGAAAGTACCTGACCAGTGTTATCTCAAAAGTGAGAGAAAAACAAAGCACCAAATATTTTGGAACTTACTTTATCAATTACAAAAGTAAATATTTCATTAATTTTATTAGAAAAATACACAAGAAACATCTACTATAAACCAGGCACTCTTCTAGATGTCAGTATTCTGTACTGAAAAAAACTGGTGCAACTTATGCCCTTGTGGAGTTTTTAATTTACTTTATTTATCATAATATAATAATTTGTATCAATATATAATTACAAATTATGATATATAATATGCAGGGGTATGAGAGTATTCATATACAGAATTCAATGGGGATTTTATATGGATTGAGGGATCAGGAAAAGCCACTCTTTAGAAGTAACATTTCACCTAAAAGGAATATGAATAGGAGCTTTCCTGATAAATATTTTGCAAATGTTCACAGCTGAAGCAACAAAGAAGGCTTAGATACTACAATTGGTACACAGTAACTGAGGTAAGAAAGGTACAAGAGAAAGACGGTAGTAAGCAGGGGACAGTCTAATAAGGCCCCTTGCTAAGGAGTTTACATTTGTCATATGTTAAAGGAACACATACTAAGGGTTAGGAGGGAGTAACATCATGTGATCAGTTATTTTTTACAGTAACAGTAGAAATAATGAAGAGACTATAGTCTGGATAGTTGCCATGATAGAAAACATAGCAACTAATTAGCTCTCTATTCAATGTTTCTTAACACTGAGAAATAATGGTTGTAAAACTATTGTCTCTAACCTCCAAACTAGCCCTTCTGATCAACACTATATGATTCTGGGACTGGGACCCTACAAACTACATCTTTCCCTTCCCAGTGGCTTTCTGTAAGTTTCTACCAATAGACAGCACCAGAGGTGCCTAGTCTTCCTATCTGCATCACCTGGATAGTAAGAACTACTTTCATGCAGCTGCAGTTGGTTCCAGCAGTGGTTGGTTCCAGTTTCCAAATTCTTTCAATATTCACAGAACCAGCTTCACTGGCTTCTTTTAAGGCACCAGCAGCAGCCAGGCTGTGCCCTTCTCCTCCACTGTTTGAGTTCCAGCTCTGCAGGCTCTTCCTCTGAGCTCCCAAGATACCACCTCCAGCTGGACTATGTCTCCTCTGCAGAGTTCTACTTCTTTGGGCCCTACCTCTAAACTTCAGATTCTGATAACCACATCTCTTTTTCCCCCAGGCCTAGGGGTGAGAGACACTCCCTGCACTTATTATTTCTATGATACTTTGGTATCTCCTTTTTCCTTTATAAATCCTCTAAGTCCTTCTACACCTATTTAATCAATTTTCTATATTAAATGCTCTTTGTTAAAATAAATCCAGTGCCAGAAACAAGGTTTTCTAACAAAAAAATCCTTAAAAAATAAAATTTAAGAAGGCAAAAATATATAATTAACATAATAAAAAGCTACAGTGAAAAAGTATACTTTTTCAAATATTATATTAAAAATAATTATTGCAAGTTGTTTTAATATTCAATTTTCAGTTAGGATCATTTGTGTAGGTATATTCACGATCAATATTTTTACTCTAAATATAACACTGATGTCACTAAGTATTAAAACAGAAAAATTGTACAGCTTAAAATGTAAAGTCAAGTCATTGACTCATTCATTTAAGTGAAATTTTTTTTGATACTCAGTACTGTCTGTAATAAGAAGAAAGATGAAATTTGCAATAGACATGCTCTGATAGGTATCAGTGCAATTACCTATAAGAGTTTACAGAGTCTATGATTGAATGTGTGGCTGTAAATTAAGCCAAATAATTGTAATACTTAAATTACATCTTTGAGACAGATCATTAATTCTTACAGATTAACTGAATACTGTCACACTAAAGGAAGCATCCCTTGTTCTTTCTAATAAATAATAGTCTATTTAGAACCAGAAAATATCTTAGATTTTAACATAATCTAGATCATGACTCTATAATTAACAATTTAAAAGTATTATTATGATACATATATAGGAGTTAAATAATGATTGGATTATAACCACAACTTTCCATGCATTTATATACTCAGACTAGCATTGTTGCATAAAAATGTAACCAAAATGGAGGTGAGTCTTAGACTATGCCTGAAATGGGATTATTATTCATCTTTTATATTTATAGAAATGGATGATTATTTGACTGTATCACCATACAATGAAAATTCTTCTGTTCATTACAGAATGATTGTAGCTGTTTATATATTCCTACTAGGCAGGATATTGTTCAGTCTGAATATAAATATAGACAGGGTTATTAGTAAAGTGTTCAGATAGAAATTTCTTTTGTTGGTAGCCCTTCTGAACCCGAATAGAAAAGTAAGAGTTGACATAATTAAAGCCATACTGCTTTATAAAGTAAAAAAATTTTAGCTGCCATGTTGCTATACCAAAAATCAACTCATTTGAAGCACTATAACGATGTAGAAGAGTTTAGACTATATATACCATTACCATATGATGAATATTTTTTCCTGCTTTTAAAATACTGTATAATGGGAGATTAGAAAAGATAAGTCTTCCAGAAAACATTTTTTATAGCATGTATTTTGTGCCAATAGCATGCAAATAACAAAGAATATGTTTAATGAAAGATATGGTCACTATTCCTGGAAATGTATAGTCAGGAAGGAATATGTATAATACATTTTAATTGATACAATAAATGAGATATTTATAAAGTGAAAGGAGAGGCTTAGGAGAGTGATTATGCCTAACTTCATAAGCAAGGTAGAATTTAGGTTAAAATTGAAGGGTATTTTTTTCTTATAAAACTAAAGAATAGTTATATATTCTTATATATATATTATATGGTTATATAATATTATGAGCATCCTGATAATATGCATATTAATAAATTAAACCATATGTGCCAAATGATGAGTATTAGTGAACACACATAGAATTCAGGCTTTGAGTGTTTACAGAAATTTTCACATAATTAGAAAAATGGGCTGGTCTTTAAATAGTAAGAAGTGAGATCAAGAGGAGGACATGAATTATTTCCAAAAACAGGTGAAAACATGCAATAATATGTTGACGGGGAGGACAGAACAAAATGAAAATATGCAGATGGAGTTAAAATTTTAAAAGAAAAAGATTAGGTATATCTGTAAACAGAAGTCAATAGTGCAGCCCCTTGGAATACCAGGTTAAGAATTTAAACCTATTGTTTTTTATTCAGTAGGTAATAAGGTGTTGGTGCAGGTTGAAATCAGGATTGTGACATGACAAAGAGGAGTTTTAGAAATATTAATCCAGTGATGGCTGAGAAAATAGATTCTATTGTTATTTACAACGATGGACTATGAACAGTGTGTGGAAAAGACAAGATTAACGAATGAAAATATGTTGTGCATTAAAATAAGAAGTCAATACTGAGAAGGCCTACTAGCTTTTCCAGGCATGGGCTTGATAATTACATATTGTGAGATTGTCACAGAGCAAATAGGTTCAGAAATTTTAAAAAGGACAGACTTGCTTCAGGGGAAAATTTCTAGGAGAGTTGTCAGATAAGAAACTCATAATCCCACAAAGACAAAATGTGTTTGTTTCCTTGGTATAAAGATGGCATATAAAAAATAAAATAGCTACATGTATCTGTCATTCTTGACTGATAACTTATTCCATTCACTTGAATGCATTTTCATATCTTAGCTTTGTACATTCTTTTGGGGCTTTGACTATATCACTATTCAATTATGATAATAAATAAAATGTGTATATTACCCTACATAGTCAAGAGTCTGTAGATTCTTTTCTATATTCTTTGATTTTCATCTTTTATTACTTTATTATTTTAACAACTTTTTTTCTTTACTTTTCAAGGATAAAGAGAAAGAAACACGGTCATTTAGAAAGTTGAACCAGCTATCTACAATATTAAATAACTATATGTTTAACTGAATACTATAAAAATACAACAACTCTGATTAACATATACTACTTCAACTCTTTTAAATCTTTGTTTAAAAGAAGTCTACAGAAATGTTACACAGTAAATGTACTTAAAAAGGGATATAAGTGCTCAATTATTGGACTTTATATATTTGTGAGTATATCACAAAATATAGAGGAAGCAGAGAGTAAATACTCTGGTAGCAAAGTTGCTGATATGTAACTTACTGTTGAATGGATTAAAAAACAACGGTTACATTTTGTTCTCAATTTCAAATACATATAATAAAATAATTATATTTTATTATAATTTATTTTATTTTTATTATATTTTTAAATTTTATCAACTTTAAATATATTTCATACATTCAAATAATTAAAAAGAACAGTATGACAACATCCTTATATATATGTTTTAACAAAATTTACCAAATTTTAATATTTTACTATAGTCTTTGTACACACACACCGTTACTTTCTGAAAATTTAGCTACTACCTATATATGTACTTATGTACATATATACAATTTAAAAGGAAGTTGTAGAATTCATAACACTTAAACCATAAATAACTCAGCATGAATTTTCTAACCACAAGATTATCTTCCTGCAGAGGTACAGTAGCATTATCATATTTGAGAAAATTATCTGTAATTCTATAAAAAATTAACAATGATACTAGAATATATTAATAATTTAGCTTAGAGTATATATTCAAAGCAGCTTTTTTTTTTTTTTTTTTTTGCGGTACGGGCCTCTCACTGCTGTGGCCTCTCCCGTGCTCCGGACGCGCAGGCTCAGCGGCCATGGCTCACGGGCCCAGCCCCTCTGCGGCATGTGGGATCTTCCCGGACTGGGGCACGAACCCCTGTCCCCTGCATCGGCAGGCGGACTCTCAACCACTGCGCCACCAGGGAAGCCCTCAAGGAAGCTTTAATATGCCTTTTACAGCAACAAATGCTGCTGCTTCACCTCCTCTTCCTCCACTTCTTCCTCATCCTACTTTTGTAACGCATAAGCCAAACAAGATATGCTCATTGTATTCACTGTTATTTCTCTTTAATGTCTTTTGATCTAGATTACTCCCCTAGCCTTCTATTTCTAAATAGCACTAATTTATTCAAAAGTCAGACCAAGTATCTTGAAGTATATCCCACAGTCAGGATTTGTCACATTGTTTCCTCATGACTAGATACAAGTTGAAGAGTTTTGTGTGGCAAGGACACTTCATCAGGCACCAATGGCAGGTTTTACTGTTGATAAATTAGGTTGAATTTATTATCAACCTAATTTATCATGAGAGGTTGAATAACAGGCTTCTCTTCATTCTGAAGGTTCATTTTTTCCCCCTGTGTATTACTAAGTAATCTCTTGAGTGAAACACTTAAAATGATGTAAATAACATTCCCTCCAACATTTCTTCCAAAGGTTTAGCATTTAGATGATTCGGCTAAAATTAAATTTATTGCAGGGGATTTCAAAACGGTGATTTTCTAATTCAACATTCTCTACACTTATTAGCCAGCAGTTGTTTTCTAAATATGAACTTTTGTTCTTGTTTCTTCTCCTCCCTCTCTCTTACCCTTAAAACTCACTATGTGCTCATAACATCTTATTAAATTTATTACATCATCATCATCATTTCTATTATGTCAAGTCTAAAATCGGACATCAGTAGCTTTTTTAAACCATTTCCTGTGACTGTATGACCGTAGCTAGTTCATATATTTATAGTTGAAGAACATTTCCAATGTACATTTAGTTTCAATTCAAATTAATAAAATAGAGTTGACATGAGATTATATGCACTAATTTTATTATTGACTGGCCCACTATATGTGGTCAAGTCAGTAATACTGCAGTCCAATAACTGTGTCAGAGAATTTGCATGCAGGAATTTAGTATCTGAGGGACAGTCACCCTAAGTGGATACTTCATCTGCTCTGTGCATTTTCTGAAACCTTCCTTAACTCATGTTTTCAGTCTATCCTAGTGTTGAAGTATGTTCCTGAAGTTTACCAGCAACAACAGTAATATGATTTTTGTAGGCATTAATGGAAGTTTTAAAAATTAATTTTAATGAACTAAATTGAACAAAGGTTTTGGAATCCCATAGCAAACTCCATTCAGAACAAAATATTTTGAAAGGCTTATGTATGTTTTATAAGAAATCAGAACAGTCACTGGAAGCTAAGGAGCTCAAAAAACTTTGAGTTCCAGAGAAATTTCTTGTTCAGGTCCAAGTGAAGTTCCTGCTTTTTGTTAGCCTGATTATTTTGCCTGAGTGGCTTCCTACAAATATATAACTCCCTCCCCTCTTCCCCACATACAAATCTTTAAAACATGTAAAATAATGAAATAGAGTATGATGTCAACCTTACATGTGGGCTTTACCACAATTTACAAAGTTCTTATATTTTATCATAGTCTCTCTCTGTGTGTGTGTGTGTGTGTGTGTGTGTGTGTCTGTCTCAGAAAAACTGGTTATTCATCCTCTAGTAAATCTTTTTCTAGTTAGTGATTTTAAGCTTTTTTTTTTTTTTTGCAAGACACCTGGAAAATGTTATTTTCCTGTCTCACCTTATATAATAGATGTTTTTGAAAAACAAATTAGGTTCTGTTATTTTACATAAACTATGAAGGAAAGGTATGAAAATCAGGTTTCCAGATCCCAGTACTTAAATTATATTTTCATTAATGTTTTCTAATTTTCTTAGCTCATTTGGTAATTTCCCAGTAAAGGTGCATACTTTGTTATGATTAGTTTCAGAATTCACATCCTTGACTAAATAAATGTTTAAAATTGTAGTAACTTCTAAATCCACAGTAGTCAGTTTAGTTATTTGTACTTCTCTCACAACTTTCAAAGAGTAATGCAATTTCGATTGGGCATATTTTTGTAAATGATGCAAATAATTTTCTCTATTTAATTATTATGTTAAGTTTAATGTTAATTAAATACTGATGGTAAACCTAAGAATGTTCATGAGGTATTATTTTATTATTTAGTTATTTCCTATATAATTCTTATAACTAAGGTTATTTTCTGAATATACTACAGTATTAGACACACATCAATTTTATTACTAAAATCTCTTCATATAAAATTGTTTTGAACATTGATTTTTATTTACCTAGAAGTTTTAAATTTCTGAACTCCTATAAGCCAAAGCAAGTTCTCAGTTACCCAGAATATTGATAAAAAAAGTAGTATGAGATTTTCAAACTGGTACCAAATCATTATTTTTCGCACTTAGTATTGAAACATCTAATAGTCAGTAGATTCCAATTATTTTAAAAGTAAATAACAATATAAGGCAATAACTATGTCAGAGTTGGAAAACTTTCTGGATGTCCCTACTTAACACTTTTCTTTCCCTATTCCAGATGCCTCCATGTAGACCATAACTCCTCTCAGGACGGAATTATGAAAACAAGAGTGCTATACCCTTAAAGGTACAAACCTCTGCCATTTATAATCCATATATCTACCGCGTCAGAAAGATTATTGGTTTAGATATAAAAGAGCTCAAATGTGAAATTGTAGTAAAAAATAAATAAAATAATTTTAAATGTTATTCAATGTCTAGAATATATGTAGAGTAATTATATAAAAGGGTTTGTGAAAGAGTATTTGAATTTGTGCATTTAATAGAGACATGTCTGTTACTAAATTTTCTGAGTATATTGTCAATAGTTTGTGATTCTTTTCTATTTATAGAAGATAAAATTTATCGGGGGAATTTATAAACATATATTAGGATTATTTCTTTTCAGTTAGAAATTGCTAAATCTTATATAGTTCATTGGGATAGTCAAACCTTATTAACTTTACTAGATATGGCACCTTGATATTAGTTTAGTTGACTTTACTTAGAAAGGTGTCTCATATATCAGTTTGACAAAAACAAATTTGCTTACTGTCAAGTTCTATTTTAAACTATTTCAAAAATCACTTTTTTAAACTTTAAACATAATTTTATAAAAAATAGAGATCACACACAGATATATTTTTTCTTTCCTTGGATTTCCTAAATATTTTACAGAAAGAGTGAGACACAATATATCTGTTATAAGCATATTCACCTGAATAGTTTTATCCTGCATAAACTTAATAGCAATATTTCTTTCTGTATCTCTTGGCTAATAACATTTTTCATGTTCCAGCGAGGCTGGACTGTATTTTACTTTAGCTTTGAATTAAATCCTGGAAACTTGGAAGCAAGAAAAAAAGATACTTTTTTAAGGAAGAGTATATAGATCTTTGTCATATACTTTATAATCTTCATGGAACTTTTAACATATTTTTATGTTTCTTCTTTTTATTAAATATTATCAGAAATCTAAGTTATTCTCTAAGATCATGACTTTATTCTAAACCAAGATCTTTTAAAATTAAAGATGTTCCAGCAGTGAAGCATAAGCCGTTGCTAAGATCCTTCAGGAGAGTGAGAATAGAAACCATTCATTTCTTCTCTAATGGTATCACATATTTCCAATGGGAATTTTTATTTTAATGAAATCGATTGGCCTTTCCTTTGGCCTGAATCACAAGGATACATAAAAAGATACCTCTTACTCTTTTGTTTTTCTTCATGGAGACACTCCTATTGTATTTTTTGCAACATATTCACATTCTTTTCTGCTGCCATTTTTTCCAATTTATTTTATTCATTCCTAAAGGAATTTAATGCTAGACACAACTCGCTCATAAGTGAACACCCATTTTTTAAAAAGAGTTATGCAAAACCCTGAGTAACTTTCCATATATAATAAAAGGGTGTCCAAGTATATGTGATTTCTGGTATATAAAGGCCAATTTTTTTTTTACTACTCTTGTGTTTCTGAATGTGACTGGTTACATGGGATAAGAAGAGGGGGATAGAAAAAGAGCATTAGTTCTAAAAATGATTCATTTTGAACATTCATTTTAAACATATATTCATAACGTTTTTAAACAACCTTCATGAGCTCTTCATGAGTTCAGTGGCATTCCTGGTTCTTTAGTAAATTGTACCTCTTTCTCTGGATCTTCACAGTGCTTGAGTAACAGAATCATACATTTGCCTTTAGCAAATATTTTATAATTTGTAGGAAGACATCTATATCCATGAAGTCAAAACTAAAATAATATAAAATACTGGTAACATCAGGTGATGTTTTAGGAAGGATACACTGAACATCTCTTTTATCACAAGATACTCATTTATTATTTCTTAGTATTTCAAGTTAATGCACACTTTTGTAATTATAGGAAAGTTACTAAAGGAAGGGTCCATTGGCTCAAAGAATATAATGGAAACACTAAGAATTCTACTACTGCTTTATCCAACTGTACTGCAGAGGTTCAGAATGAAGTGTGCCACTTTTAATGAAGATTATTTTGAGCTAAAGGCAATCGAGACCCTGTGGGTTGAAGAGAAACTACTGCCCCTTCCTTAACTACTTAAAAGAATTTAAATTGGGGATTTTTTTTCAGAAAAGAGTTATTACCAAAGATAAATTTTATCCACGTGTCCTTATCTATATGACAAGGTAAACATCTAATTGCCAAATATCTGCTCTTCTTCTTAGAGACGGTGAGTGACCTTCCTGTCCTTGAAAACCCCAGGCCTCTATCCCATTCTTTAGCTCAGGATGTCTTATATACCTCATTTTACCTTTATGCCACTGAACTTCTCATTTATATGAGATTCCTGTATGTACAGAATTAAATTTGATTTTCTCCTGTTAATCTATTTCATGTCAATTTAATTCTTAAGCCAGCCAGAAGAACCTAGAAGTGTAGAAGAAATATTTCTTCCTCCCCAACAATACTTTCCAGCAAGTGTCAGCTACAAAATTTCCAGCTCCCAGGAAAAAATGAAAATGTTGGTTCCCTTGACAGTAAAGCATTTAAAATGCTATAAGAGTAATATAATATAAAGCTTTTCTATTCTTCTAGAGTCTGTCTCTTGACTTGTCACGGGGTTTTTAATTTGCTATCTAATTTTCTTCTAAATAAAGAAAAACTAACTTTTTTTTTTTTTTTTCCGGTACAATGGCCTCTCGCTGCTGTGGCCTCTCCCGTTGTGGAGCACAGGCTCTGAACACGCAGGCTCCGCGGCATGTGGGATCTTCCCAGTCCGGGGCACAAACCCGTGCCCCTGCATCGTCAGGCAGACTCTCAACCACTGTACCACCAGGGAAGCCCAGAAAAACTAACATTTTAAATTTAATAATTTGTTTACTGTTCATCTTTATATCATTCCAGTTTTAAATGTAAATATGAGAATTTAACTCATCTGCAGAATCACTGAAATTACACAACTTGTATTTCATACTTTGTACACACATATGTATTTCTTTCTTAGACAAACAGTGAAAGCACTGTGCAAAAACTAAATCATTTTATTTAATTTATTCGTATGTGTGCATTCTACCAACAGTGTAACTTTGGCTTACTGATTAGTAAAGAGGAACTGAAAGGAAAAAGAATATGAGTTGCCCTATCTTTGCCTCTTTCTGTGAGAAACATTTTCAGTTTAATTGGTTGTCATGGGAAGTAACATGACTAAGAAAAGTCTTGGTGGATTTGTGTTTCTTAGAATGCAATTGCTTTCTTTCTGCATCTGAAGCAAGTTTTGGTTTTAACAGAACATATACCTTTTGGAGAGCTACCCATGTCCATTTTTTCAGTTGTAGATGTAGCATGCCTATTTTGTACTCACTAGATATCTTGCTGAATTATTGTGCACTGTGGGACCTCTGGAATTTAGTGTTCTTGGAGCATCAAAAATGCTATATATAAATAGGTTGAAAGAACATCAGATATGAATATAGAGCTTATCTCCTCTGTGTGTACACTTGTGCATTGGCCCATTGGATTTCACTTCCAAAACACAAGTTAAAAAATAAAATTATCAAGAATTTCAAGATGGCGCAGTAACCAAGTACAGAACCTCTTTGAGCTCAGGGCCTTTTGCAATTGCATTGATTGTACAAACTTAAAGCCAGCCTCGACCAGTAAACAGCACTGTCTTTTATGTCAGGTCACCTGCTTTCATGAGCCCACAGTTTCTCCCTTCTTGCACAGCTGCTTTTTAGAGAATAATTTTTCTCTATTATTGTAAGATCATAATAATTGTGGTAATTATCCATGATCTGTGCAGAAGAAAGCAGCTTTGGATATTGCAATTCAATATGTCGATTTTTATCGACTGAATTTGCCACCCCAAAATATGATTATTTTAAACTGATTATTTTTAAGAAACAGCAGACAAAAAGCTCTGAAAGCTGAGCATGAATTACCCTTTTTCAAGAGACATTCACATTTTTAAGGGAAATCTCCATTTGTGAGCGTCTTTCTCCCTGTACCAAGAAGAGAAGAATGACCAAGTCTCTAGAAATTCTTATCAGTGAAAGCTATGACCTAAATCTGCCTAACAACCTTATCCTTCTGATTTTCCTGATAGCTTCCCATAACTGGCTCCCCCCCCCCCCCCCCCCCCCCCCCCCCCCCCCCCCCCCCCCCCCCCCCCCCGCAACGCCCAACATCTTCTTTTGCCTTTAGCTGGAGATGGGATTTAAGGTGATGGCCTGGGCTATTTTGGGAAGTTACTCAGTTTTCCTGGGTATCTCTCACATATACAGGAGTTATATGTGTTTTTAAACTTCTGTTTGTCTTCCTCCTGTTAATCTGTCCTTTTTCATTACAGAGGGGTCTCAGCCAAGAACCTAGGCAGAGGTAAAATTATTTTTCCTCCCCTACTTATCTATTTTCACTATTTTTGTTAATGACATTCACTTGCATCATCATCTCTACCTGGTGCCATTGTTTTGTTTTGCCAAACAAAAACCTCTTTTGCTTTTGTTCGGGGAAAGAAAAACAAAATGGAGTCAGTATTGCTAAGTAGCTCTCTAAAATGGACCCGAAGAGGCCATTGAGGAAGTGAGACTTATGCACGCCTCAGCCTGAAAGGAATCTGACCTTTTGACCACTGATTATCTTAACACAGGCATCCAAAACATCTGCCCAATGCTCCAGAAACTCCAGATACTTATCCCATCCTATTCTAAAATAACTTGTGATTCCTTAAGAACAAGTATTTCCTGACTTCCATCAGAGTCAATCACAATTTCTGCCAGATAACTTTAACAACCTTTAGCATTTGTCCTCATGAGCCCCTGACTCCTTCTCTTCCCCAGAACATTCTTCCAGTTTTTCCCAAATCTGTGTCTCCCAAATTGCATATCCTAAGACCCCAAATTCAGCTCTTTGTTCTTTGCAGCCTCGAGATCAATTACTATTCAAAGTTCTTTCAAGGCAAAGAAAGTAAACATCTGATTCTAAATCCTGAGGGAAAAAAATTTTTCTCCTTACATAAACTATCAAAAATTACACATATTTTCAGTCTGTCCCATACCTTTGAATTCAGGGTAATAGGTGCAAAATTGCCGAGTCTTTCTGGATTTATGTCATTGAAATTGGCTCATTCTAATTGGCATCTAACTCCCAACTGGTAGATGCTATGTCAGTTATGATTCAGTGAATGTCTCTTCATCTTCAATATGTTGCTGACATTTTAAACTGCTATTTTTCTTCCTTCATGGTTTTCTGATTTTAATTATTCTGCTACTATGATGTTTGTCTTGTTTGAATGCAGAGGTTTTCTTGTTTTTGTTTGTTTGTTCTGTATTTGTAATATGCTTTCTGACAATTTTCCTGAAACCAAAATGTAAAAATATGAAAAATACTGTAAAGCCAAGTAGCTTTGGGCTTGCTTCCTAACGTTTCAGAGAATCACTGTTTTCCTTCCGAGAAAAAAATGTGTTGGCAGCTTTCCTTTTTTGCATTAGAAAGCAAAGCATACAAAAATTCATACTAACAAAGACTGTTAGTTTGAATATCTTGAAAGGAAATTTCCAGTGGCACTCAGACTTCAACATTTTTCCTTGCAGTGACACTATGATTTAAGCTATTGTAAGCTTACATTGCTTTTCTTGAAATTTCTTTAAGTGGATCTTTTGTGTATGATCAAATTGTCTGATAAAGATTAAGTTAATAGGATCCACATCATTTTGAATTTTACAAAATTAATTTATTACAATATGTAAATGGGAATTATTGATAGTAGTTATATCAAAGTTTCATCCCTGATTTTTAGTCCAGATATATGTTAAAATATAATGGGAATTTAGTATTCATCCAGGCTCAATATTAAATGGTAAAAATGCAAATATATGAAGATATAGTCTTCATGAATTTACCAGTTTAGCTGGAGACATATCATGCTATAAGCACATTTAACTTTGCTCTCCAAAGGTGTGCTCTTTTCTTTCAAATCTTTGTAGATTGTCTCCTCTCCTTTATCATGGTTTTTTTGTTGTCTTATTACTTTAAATTGCAATTGGTTAGATCTAGCCTCATTAACATGATGTTCATATTCTTCTCTATAATAAAGTAACTGAAACCTATATTCCTGATAGAGGTAAGATTATATGTCAGTGGTTCCTTGAGTCCACTGATCCACCAGGATCAATTACCTAGTACAATCATAATCCTCAGAAGGCTTGTTTGTGGACAATCTCTTAGAAGGGGCTGTGAGGATGGGGCAATTAAAGGCATTCATAGCACACATTTGTCCCATGAGCTCATAGAGTAGAGCTATTTGCAAAGAGCAATGTGAACACATGAGAAAGATGAGGACTCCATCAACTTAGAATTTCAGGCAAGCTTTTCCTACTGCACAGCACTGGGGTGAAACTGTTACATAGGCATTCAAAATCCAAACAAGTAGTTGATGAAATTCCCTCCCCCAAAAAAGGAGGTGGGGGGGAGAAGAACATGTGCAAATAGTGTAGCAGTATGGTACGAAAATAGCAAGCTTAATATTTTTGGAGTTTATGTTAACATATGAGTAATCATGTAGTGGAATTGCTGCTTGATATCTTGGTAGAACATGGAGAAATTTTGAGACTTGTAATCAGGGGAATGAAGAAATTTACTTATTCATAGGTCATATTTCTACTTTTTTCAAAATTCTCTAAAGAAATTTAGAAAGTAACTAGCTATTAGATTTAGGAAAATCCTCAACTTGGGAACAAAAAAAAAACCCCTCCAATACTTCTATGAGAGTAGTTTCACTTACTGGGTGTTATAAACTTATAGTCTTTGTATGTCTTTGATTAGAGTTGGAAATTAAATATGCTGATTTCAGTACAATGCCAATAACTTTCTCTATTCAATGATATACACAAATTTAATTATTACCTAACAAATGGAATAGCTGTTTTCTTGCTTTCAAAAGCTGTTTTGCTTTTAATTTCTCTTTTCCAAATTTCAGACACCTCATTGCTATTTGTATACATTATATCACATTACAGTTATAATGCTTCAAAGCAAACATCAGGCTTTATTAAACACCAGAATAGTTATTGACCCAATTTTGAATGCACAGGTTTCATTGTTCGTTACATACTCTCAGAGACTGAATAATTAATTTGGAATTAAGATCAGTATTTAGAGAATTCCTTTTAATTTTTTCCCAACACTTTCAGTTCTCTGCCTTACATTAACATTCACACTTAACTACTTGAAACAGTACTTACTTATATAGCAAATGTAATTAGTACTTTTAAAGCCTGAAGGCTAGCAATTATCCACTTTCTATTAGTGAACAACTCTTATTACCCATCGTAGTCATTTTATTGTGATACAAAATATTAAGTTATACAAAGCTTTAGTTCTGACACAGTGGTAAAGAAGGATAAGCCATGATGACATGGCCATTTTGAATCCTATTCTTCAAAAATATCAAACATTTAACAATACTGAATACCTATTATGCCCCAGACACAGGAAGTTCTTGGCTTTGATAATACACTAATTAACCAAAGTGACTCTGACTTCAAGGAGTGCATAACAGAGTGGAGGATACAGACAATAAATATAACAATATATAAATAAAAATAACAATAAGGTTGGCACTATATCTTATCATTTGCTAGAGTTTGATAAATATTAGGCAATTAAGAAATGTTTCTGAATGCATAGATTATGCCTAATACCGTTCTCCAGTTTACAAACTACACTTCTCTGGCAATGCCATTACATTTTGGAGAACACTATATAATGTAAAATCATCAACTCTTATAATAAATTTTAAAAGATGTCTCAATTATCTTACAATAAAGGCTCTTATAAGGAACCTCATTTTAAAGTTAGAATGGTGAAGACAGTTAAATATTATTCTAATATAATTTAGCTAAATTTAACAATAAATTTGACCCAGCTAACAGAAGGTAAAGTAATCTTGGTTCAGCTACATTGCTCCTACTACAACTTTTATAATTCTGGGTCAGGTAAAATTAAAGTGGTTGAATAGATGACAAGGTCATGTTCAGAGATGTCAGGCATTTGATGTCAAGCAAAGAACACTGGTAGAACTTTGATTGCCACCAGTTTTCTTTGTTTTTGACATCTGCTTCTGGTGGTATAGAAAGTGGGGACAGATGCAAGAATAAAGTGTAGGACAAATATTAATTGTGACAATCAGTGTTCCTGCAGTTTTGAAACAAGGATTTTTTTTAAGTCAGCAAATGATCATAGACAATAACTGAATCTGTTAAAAAACATAAATTGGTAAAACAAACAAAAAATCCTTAGTGGAGTCATATAAACTTTTAAAATTGCAAATGAGAAGACATTAAAAGTTTATAGATTGTTAAATCATGATGAATCATTTAGATTTATAATTCCACATGGTTTCAAATGAAATAGTGTGGTTTAATTTAAAAAATGGGAAAGGGGAATTTATTAGTTAACTTGCAAATAACTGTAGGGATTCAGAATACATCTCCCCAAGATGTGCGTGCCCCTTTGACATATGGATTATTTTGAGCTGAAGACAACTGAGACCCTATGGGCTCAAGAGAAAAAACTGCCCCACCCTTAACTACCTACAAGAATTTAAATTGAAGATTTTTCCTGAAAAAAGAGTTATTACTAGAGAAAAATTTAATCTAAGTAGCACCATCTATATGGCAGGACAAATATCTAACTACCAGACAGCTGCTATACATCGGCTGCCTATAGTCCTATGAAGGACATTCCTGTCCTTGGAAGCATCAGGCCCCTATGCCATTCCTTAGCTCAGGGATGCATATATACCTCATTTTACCTTTCCGTGTCTGAACCTCTCATGTGTGTGGAGTCCTTGGCTCTCTCGTGGATGTGGGGTTCTCATACATATGAATTAAAATTGGATTTTCTCCTTTTTTTTTTTTTTTCAGTACACGGGCCTCTCACTGTTGTGGCCTCTCCCGTTGTGGAGCACAGGCTCTGAACGCACAGGCTCAGTGGCCATGGCTCACGGGCCCAGCCACTCCGCGGCACATGGGATCTTCCCGGACCGGGGCACAAACCCGTGTCCCCTGCATCGGCAGGCGGACTCTCAACCACTGCGCCATGAGGGAAGCCCCGGATTTTCTCCTATTAATCTGTTTCATGACATTTTAATTATTCAAGCAGCCAAAAGAATCAAAGAAAGGAAAGTGGGAGAAAAATTTTCCCCTTTCTGACACAACTATGGTACTTCATTTTGAACTTTCCTTACAATAAAAGAGATTACAAAAGCTAATTCTATATTAATCATTGTTAAATAGACAACAATTACTACTACATTTTTGAGGCTGTGGATTAATATATTATTTATTGCTCTTTAAGAATGCAGATGGGAAAACTGGACAGCTACATGTAAAAGAATGAAATTAGAACACTCCCTAACACCATACACAAAAATAAACTCAAAATGCATTAAAGACCTAAATGTAAGGCCATACACTATAAAACTCTTAAAGGAAAATATAAGCAGAACACTCTATGATATAAATCACAGCAAGATCCTTTTTGACCCACCTACTAGAGAAATAGAAATAAAAACAAAAATAAACAAATGGGACCTAATGAAATTTAAAAGTTTTTGCACAGCAAAG
Source organism: Phocoena sinus (assembly GCF_008692025.1). Classification (NCBI taxonomy): domain Eukaryota; kingdom Metazoa; phylum Chordata; class Mammalia; order Artiodactyla; family Phocoenidae; genus Phocoena; species Phocoena sinus. The sequence goes on along the minus strand of NC_045780.1, from coordinate 57,690,959 downwards.
GAAACCATAAACAAGACAAAAAGACAACACTCAGAATGCGAGAAAATATTTGTAAATGAAGCAACTGACAAAGGATTAATCTCCAAATATACAAGCAGCTCATGCAGCTCAATATCAATAAAACAAACAACCCAATCCAAAAATGGGCAGAAGACCTAAACAGACGTTTCTCCAAAGAAGATATACAGACTGCCAACAAACACATGAAAGGATGCTCAACATCACTAATCATTACAGAAATGCAAATCAAAACCACAATGAGGTATCGCCTCACACCAGTCAGAATGGCCATCACCAAAAAATCTACAAACAATAAATGCTGGAGAGGGTGTGGAGAAAAGGAAACCCTCTTGCACTGTTGGTGGGAATGTAAATTGATACAGCCACTATGGAGAACAGTATGGAGGTTCCTTAAAGAACTAAAAATAGAACTACCATACAACCCAGCAATCCCACTACTGGGCATATACCCTGAGAAAACCATAATTTAAAAAGCGTCATGTACCACAATGTTCATTGCAGCTCTATTTACAATAGCCAAGACATGGAAGCAACCTAAGTGTCCATCGATAGATGAATGGATAAAGAAGATGTGGCACATATATACAACGGAATATTACTCAGCCATAAAAAGAAATGAAATTGAGTTATTTGTAGTGAGGTGGATGGACCTAGAGTCTGTCATACAGAGTGAAGTAAGTCAGAAAGAGAAAAACAAGTATCATATGCTAACACATATATATGGATTCTAAAAAAGAAAATGGTTCTGAAGAACCTAGGGGCAGAACAGGAATAAAGACACAGACATAGAGAATGGACTTGAGGACATGGGGAGGGGGAAGGGTAAGCTGGGACAAAGTAAGAGAGTGGCATGGACATATATACACTACCAAATGTAAAATAGATAACTAGGAGGAAGCAGCTGCATCGCATAAGGAGATCAGCTCAGTGCTTTGTGACCACCTAGAGGGGTGGGATATGGAGGGTTGGAGGGAAATGCAAGAGGGAGGGGATATGGGGATATATGTGTATATAGAGCTGATTCACTTTGTTATACAGCAGCAACTAACACAACACTGTAAAGCAATTATACTCCAATAAAGATGTTAAAAAAATAAATTTATAAAAACAAAAAAGTCAAAAAAAAGAATGCAGACTTTGGATTCAGGTAGATGGATTAGACACATGCAGGGCTCTGTGCAACAGGTAGCCTTAGTGGGGCTTCTCCTCGTAGCAGTTTTGTGACTTTTATTCATGTTTGTTTTTTTTTTTTTATTACTGTCTCTTAGCTTCCTCATGTGTTAGCAAAGACACCATGAATCCCATAATGCTGTTTTGGAGTCAGATGAGAAAATGTTTATAACGTACTTATTGCATACATTATTTTGCAAAAAAGACAACTGGAATAAAATAGGTGCTCAATAAATGTTTACTGAAGAAAAAATGAATGTAGTAGTTTTAGAAATAAAAGGAGAAACACTTTCAGTAAGATAATGAATATAAATTCTGTTATCTTTCAGGTTTCTAAAGTGGTAATACTTTAGTAGTTCAAACATGTTTACTAATAGAGTATGACAAAGTGTAGTAGTCAGACTTACAATAAAGACTTTAGAAGGAGAAAGTAGAAATGATATTTTCCATAACTAAGAAAACTTTTAGTATTGTGCACTGGCCTAGAATTATGACTGCATGCACCTATATTTTAAACCATATATCTACATTTATGGGTATATATATATGAGAAACTACATCACAGACAGTATTTTAATATGGTATCTAGATATTTTTACACTTTTTTTTCTATTTTGGAAAAATATTTAACACAATTTTCATCTCCCGTGCAGATGTAGCACATAATAAGCTATGTCCAGTTACACACTTTTCTTAATAACACCCCATCCCCAACCTGAAGTTTGAACAGAGTAAACTGGGAAATGATTATTGTACTTCATCAGTTGAAATTTCCTTTACATAAATTGCTCTTGCTCCAACACATCTCATTACACATTAATCCATAATGCATCCATCAGTTCAATATTAGCATATTTACCCATTAGTCAGTGTGAACCTCTAAACATCTATACAACAGAATAGAGAGAAATATTTTGTCAAATGAGAGTGATACAAAGTAGAATAGAAAAAGGACCTTAATAAAGGTAAAATGTTTTTGGAAATGAACAATCATTGAATAACTACCTTGTGTCAGGCCTTTTGTTCAATTTTCAACATACACAGACTCAGTTTTATTTGATTTCCCTAAACATTGTGAAGTCAACCTTAGTATTACCATTTTACGGATGACAAAGGAAACAACAACAAAAAAAAACCCGGAAGTTAGTAGAGGTTAAGATACTCCTTCGAGTTTTTACTTCAATATCCCCTACTCAGATACACATCATATTATCAATATCCATGGAATACCTTCAAATATCCATAGTCTCTCATCTCCCTTCCCTATATCTACTGTCAAACACTGATTTCAGCCCCTTATAATCTTTTGCTTGGACTACTCCTAGTTAATTCTCTGCCTCCAGTTTTAAATATCTCCTTTCTCCTTCCCACACATCTGTCAGGTCATGTTACTTCTTGGGATAAAATCCTTCAGGGATTCCCTATTGTGCGAGGATGAAGAGAAAGCTACATTGCATGACACATTAAGCCCTCTTTGAGTTGCCTCCTCCTGTTTCATTCCACTTCTCCCCTGCAGCCCCTGCCCTGAAACCTGATGCGCCCTCCTTACAAAGCGATTTGTAGTTTGTGGTCTGATTGTGCACAATCATGTCTCTAAGCCCATTTTTCCTCAGCTTGGATTTCCACATTAATTTTTCACTACCCAAGTCAAGCATCACCTCCTCTATAAAGCATGTCAGACTGAGAGTTATTTCTGAGATGACTGATCACCATGTACCATACAGACTGTAAAAGTATGCTAAAATTTTTCTCTAAAATATGCCTTGGAGAAAAGGAATCATCTTATATTTGAATTTATTATACCACAGCATACTTTTCCAGTTTACTATTTATTCAATTGCTATTTTTGGGAAAAAAAATTTGAGGAAGAAACATTTCTTTGAAACAACTTTCATCATTTCTGACTCTGGATGCTTTAATAGGTCACACAATACCATTCATTAAAAAAAAGAATAAAAAGTCACTTTATGATAGATCAGTAGTTATTCATAAATTTAGGACCTTACCATTACTGGTGGTGGATATGAACAAAAATAACCCATTTAAATATCACTTTTGAAAAGTCATAAATAAAAGTATTATACAAGTAAAACATACAATGCAAGAATATTTGAAAAAAAGCATGAGAGAGAAAACGGTCCTTCTAATGTGATGACTCGGGGTAAAATTTCCAGTGACAGCATCATACAAGGTTTTTTTAAGTGCCATATTTCAGAAAATAGGCAGAAATGAAGATGATGTGCTTTAGAAAGCTGTGCTGGTTGCCTCATAAAGCAGCTGCCATGATGACTAGACAGTGATGTCTAGGATTCACATGAAAGGTTTAAGAAAATTGCTTCATAAAATATGGTAGAAAAAAGCCATAACTTTATAGTAAAATATTATTTTATATAGTGCTATTTGAAGTGTGTTCATGTAATGAATGGATTAATCGTGTATTAAAAGTATGCATTTATCTACTTTTTTTTCAGGATAGAAAAAACATTTTTGTTGCCTTTTCTTGTGTGTTAAAGAGAAAACTGTTTTGTAGTTTCATGTCTTATTTTTTGGACATATGCAATACTTCTTTTATGGATTTTTACTTTGTATTAATTTTTATCAGTCACTTTTCCTTAATATGCCACTAATTTCTTGATGAACAGAGAATGTAAATTACATAAGGAAAGGCTGTTTTGTCAATAAATGGCATTATCGCCGTGGTCTTGAACAGTTCTGAGTTTAGAGTGGGTACTTAATACATACTGCTAGAACAGATCATGAAATCACTGCATCCTTACCCACTTCACAGTGTTGACACTCAGTAAACAATTATTTTTTCTAGTAGGAATTCATTATTATAATGAGTAATGAATAAATGAATATCATACCGTAGCGAAGCAGAAGTCTGAATCAAGTCGAGATATTGTTTCATGTTAAATCTCACAGTATATCCGCTGACTCTGAAAAAACAGAAAATCAGTAGATTATTTCCATCTTTGAGTGGGGGTAGCAGCTTGATAGGGAAAATATTATGAATTTAATAAGGCTGAATTGAAATTTCCCACAGTTCCTTAATAGTGACTCATATATTTTATTTAGGCCAAACCTAATTTTAGCTCAATAGTTCCTAGCTGAGTGGGCATTCCCACCAGCATATACTGCTCTTGAGGTAGAATTTGACATTAAATGCTTAAGGCTGACTGACTAGTTTTTACTCTTCTAGATGGAGTCCACAGAGGCCCTATAAAACAAGAAAGTGTTTATCCCGGAAAGCTAAAATAAAAGGTCTTCATGTAAAGAACTTCATTAAAGCATTCATTTTCTTCAGCCACTCTTTCCGTAGGTTAGTCTGTCAGACTACCAAATTGCTGACACTGAAACACCAACCCAGCCCTATTCTATCCTTTTGGAAATAGGATCCCTTGATTAGTCCCAAGTATCCAGTGTCAATTCTATTAAGACTCACAACAGTCTGTATCCAGTCTTTTTGATTCTGAGAACCAAAAAGTCCCATACTAAACTCTTTGTGTGCTAGACACAAGTCAAAAGAAATATCTTTGCTGAGTCATTATATTATATCTTGATAGCTATTAAGAAAAACCTAATCATTGTTTCCTAAAAGTATTTTATACTTATAATACATACTTTTTGTTCATGTATCCATGTATCCACGATTCTTTTTTTTAAACTTGAGTTCTCTTTGAAGCTTAAGAACTTATAAAGATGTCTCTGTCCTTTGAATTCATAATATCAAGCATTTGTCTCTCATGACATAATCATGTAATACCATATCATTTATCTCCCATTGTTTGATAGTTAGCTTCCACATATGACTAATTACAAGACAGTGAAAGGATTGGACTCAAATACTTCTCCCTTTTACTGAGGAATTAGTAAACTATTCTTCATGTGAATCAATAAAGTTTGTCAGATGTCTTGCTCTATACTCATCCTTTTGGTTTATGTTTGTCCTAAGCAGAAGACTCCCTCTGCATTTGATTTATGTCTACACTGATTATGATACAGGGGTCTACTATCATTTTCTGTTGCTGGTGGTGTTTTACTGTCTCTTTTGGGAAAATACCATGTTGCTTATTCCTATAATAGCCGTGATTTATCTTTCTTTACTTAGGGTCCCCATGATATCAGTTACTCAACAAAAGTCTCAGTCTCAGAACTCTTGGTATTTTAGAAACCCTGCCCTTCCTTGATCAGATACCTGAGTTGTTAGGTGACTCAGAGCTTGAATTCTTGGTAGGGATTTGAGAAAAAAGATACTCTCATAAATTGTTGCATAACATATGAATTTCTTTTATCCTTGTTCCCTTTGTCACAGACTGCCTTCTCCTTACCTAATGTAGTTTTATCTTCCTACCCAAATATAGAACACATTTAATGCTCCCTCAGGGAGACAAAGAGTCCCATCCTGTCACTTCATCCATCTCAAAATCTATCTTCCTTAGCAGGTCTTGGGGCTTCCTTTGGTATACAGAGATATAGACTAAAATTACTTTTCTTGTCCTCTCCTTCAAACTTGTATACCAAATACACAATGGTAAAATAGGGTCAAAACTTCTCTTTTCATTAGGAGAAAAAAACTGATGGAAGATACAGACTTCAGTGTTTAAGGCAATTCTGAAATCCCAAGACAAGGAAAATGCCATTCATGATTTTATCAATCACCTTTAAAACAATTTCTAATTCACAGTACTACCATTTCAACTATATTTATATGTGTGGCTTTACTCAGTTTGAATAGTTTCTCCACAATATTTTGGATTCCACTTTTTGGTATGTTTTTTAAAATTGAATATTTATTTTAATAAATTTTCTGTTCATAAATCCTGATAAAATTAAGAAAAAAGTTAGCATAATTGCCATAAAATGAAAACTGATATTTATATTGTTTCAAAATTTTTTAAATTATATTGAGATTGGAAGTTCTGCGATGCAGAGATAGTGCTAAATTTTCTAGTGTTTACTTATTTTTCTGTGGATCCTAAAACTTTTATTTCTGTATTCTCAAGTATAGTTGCTCATTTCTTGGTCATATATATTCAGCTGAATATGGAACTAACTCTGCAATAAATGAAGAAAACTAATCTATAAAATAACATTGTCCTCTCAGATGAAAGTTTGCAGACAACACAATTTTATATGTTATATTGTTATCTGAATTCTTAATGTTTTTGTTTAATATTTTGGTGAAAAGAAAAAGTAAATATTCCATTATCAGGAGGAATAAAACAAAAGTAATTCTTGGAAGTGTTATTTCTGAAACAGCTATCCAGTTAGGAGAAGAAACACAATTCAATATATGCTCCCTGCTAAAAGAGTTAATCTAATAGTTTTGATAGAAATACATGAATATTAAAGTTAATACATACAAGTTAATTTAATTTGTAAAATAAAAGAAACATAAGAAAAAATGGGTGTCTTGTCAAATAGATAATCAGATAAATAATATTCTAGCATACATTATTATATTAAGAAGCTTTAAAGAGCAAAAAACTTTGTTAAGATTTTTGAAATGTAAAGAATCTTTATAGTGCTCTTTAAAATATATCAGAAAAGGGCTTCCCTGGTGGCACAGTGGTTGAGAGTCCGCCTGCCGATGCAGGGGACATGGGTTCGTTTTCCGGTCCGGGAAGATCCCACATGCCGCGGAGCGGCTGGGCCCGTGAGCCATGGCCGCTAAGCCTACACGTCCGGAGCCTGTGCTCCGCAATGGGAGAGGCCACAACAGTAAGAGGCCCGCATACCGCAAAAAAAGAAAGATCAAATCAAAAGCAAGTTGTTTTAAGTAGCATATCTAAAATGTAAAGGTAGTTTAGTTATATATTGAATATTTATATAAGTGAAATAAGAATATTCCATCAAAAGCCTCTCATGACAGGTAGATGCTTTCAGGGCTGACACTGGCACATATTAATTTAAATAGATTTCACAAAATCAAAATAGATAAAGAAATAGGTTTTATTGGAAAAAGGGAAAAATGAAGCTTATCAGTGTAGAAATCCATTGAGTTCCCATGCTCCCCATCACCCCACGGAAATGTGCTTCAGATCAGGGTACGGGTGAGTTTAGTGGTAGAGGGAACCCTCCTTTCCATGCTTCTTCCTCCAGTGAGGCAACAGGAGAAAATGGCATTGTCAATGCATAAATACACAGGCCATTTTGTGCCTGGCAGTCAGGATACAGATGTCAGCACTTCTAAAGTTATCTGGGAATGGTAGTCCTCAAATCTGGAGATATTTCGTAGCTGGGGTTCTTAAGTATATGGGACGTTACAGCCTCCTGGCTGGAGGGAGAAAGCTATGAACCTTGTGTAAAATAGAATCTGGTTTTATTTTCTCCTACTAGAAGAAGGCTTAGGGCTCTTTGCCCCGGCAATTGATGGTAAGTTTCCAGTCTAATTCTCAGACAATTTCCTTTTGCAATAAAAATAATGTCTTACAGAATCACCTCTTTCAGCAATATATAAAAACATAACAGTTTGCAACAATAGACGACAAATATTTGTAGAATAATTGAAGATATCCTCTTTTTGAGGAAGAAAAAAGAGAACGTGACAGATGTCATCACTCACTACCAGGAGTCCCTCCCTCTTAACTAGCAATATGGTCTTTTACGAACTTCAGCAAAGGTGAATGAAGCACCGTAATGTCAATGAAAACATTGAAGAAAATATTTTTCTTCTTGCATCAGAAATTAAACAGAAAGCAATAAATATCTAATATTTACTTGTTTTTCCCAGTAAAAAAAATATTGTGTTCTTAGGTTCCTGATTAAATAAAATAGGTAAAAAGGGGAATGATAAAAACAAATAGGAAAGTACTATACAATTTACACATGCCTTAAAGCCTAACACTATATTTTATTGTTCCTTTTATTTATATATTTCTATTTCTACACTAATAAAAGACAAAACATAAAATTAGAAGTTAAAGTAAACATGAAGGAAATTGATCTCCAACTTCAGACTTTCTTCTAAGGAAAAACATCAAGCTTAAACGATAAACACTGTAAGTCAGTGTAGAATACTATGTGCCCTAAATATGATGTGATATAATGAGAAAAGTAGAGCAAGAGCCAAAACACAGGCCAAGTGACTTAACTGTATTTATTGCCATCTAAACATACTCCAGTATTTTTGTTTATTTGCTTTTAAAGGCTTTGGCTTATCTACCTTGGAAAGTCAGTAAAAATTTTAAAAGCAACCCCTGAAAACTAGAAAGGATCTTAACAGACAGAATGTAGAATGACTGGACTCATATTGCCAAATAAACTAAAAAAATACTTAAATTTGAATTTCAGATAAATGAGTATGTTTTTAGTATAAGTATGTCCCCATATTGCATGGAACATACTTATCCTAAATATGAACTCACGGCTTATCTTAAACCCAAATATAACTGAGCATTGTGCTTTCTTAATTGCTAAATCTGGCAAGCTCACACTGTACAAAAACACAACAAACCCTCAGAACATCAGCTATGGTACTGTCACCAAAATGAAAGATAAAAGTTCCACCACTACTTTGCCTCTCTTCTTCTGGGGAGACCTTCACTGATGTACATTTGTTGTGACAGGTTCTATTTTCTGAAAAATTATTGAATCCCTGTTTAACCCTTGAGGGTTAAATTGAAATGGAAAAATTTTTAAATATGTTTATGCATTTCCTTTTTATTTGAATTGATCAATATCACAAGAGTAATAGTTTTTATAAAAGAAGATAAAAGTAGAGAGGTTCTGAAAAATTATCTTTGTCTTTCTGTTTTTATAGTTCTTCTATCTTATTTTGGCCTGGGAATAGCTTGTTTTAAACTTCTGTTTTCATTTGTATTTTAAAACTATGATAGGCCCTTTTAGAGATTGGTTCAAGATGGCAGAGTAGAAGGACATGCTCTCAATCCCTCTTGCGAGAACACTGGAATCACAGTTAACTGCTGAACAATCATCAACAGGTAGACACTGGAACTCACCAAAAAAGATACTCCACATCCAAAGACAAAGGAGAAGCCACAATGAGATGGTAGGAGGGGGGAATCACAACAAAATCAAATCCCATAACTGCTGGTTGGGTGACTCACAAACTGGAGAACACTTATACCACAGAAGTCCACCCACTGGAGTGAAGGTTCTGAGCCCCACGTCAGGCTCCCAACCTGGAGCTCTGGTAATGGGAGGAGGAATTCCTAGAGGATCAGATTGTGAAGACTAGCGAGATTTGATTGCAGGACTTTGACAGGACTGGGGGAAACAGAGACTCCACTCTTGGAGGGCACACACAAAGTAGTGTGCTCATTGGGACCCAGGGGAAGGAGCAGTGACCCCATAGAAGATTGAACCAGACCTACCTGCTAGTGTTGGAGGGTCTCCTGCAGAGGCGGGGGGTGGCTGTGGCTCACTTTGGGGACAAGGACACTGGCAGCAGAAGTTCTGGGAAGTACTCCTTGGCATGAGTCCTCCCAGAGTCTGCCATTTGCCCCACGAAAGAGCCTGGTAGGCTCCAGTGTTGGGTTGACTCAGGCCAAACAACAGGGAGGGAACCCACCCCACCCATCAGTAGACAAGCGGATTAAAGTTTTACTGAGCTCTGCCCACCAGAGCAACACCCAACTCTACCCACCACACGTCCCTCCCATCAGGAAGCTTGCACAAGCCTCTTAGATAGCCTCATCCAACAGAGGGCAGACAGCAGAAGCAAGAGGAACTATAATTCTGCTGCCTGAGGAAGGAAAACCACATTCACAGAAAGATAGACAAAAAGAAAAGGCAGAGGACTTTGTGCCAGATGAAGGAACAAGATAAAACCCCAGGAAAACAATTAACTGAAGTGGAGATGGGCAGCCTTCCAGAAAAAGAACTCAGAATAATGATAGTGAAGATGATCCAGGACCTTGGAAAAAGAATGGAGGCAAAGATTGGAGAAGATGCAAGAAATGTTTAACAAAGACCTAGAAGAATTAAAGAATAAACAGAGATGAACAATACAATAACTGAAATGAAAACTACACTAGAAGGAATCAGTAGCAGAATAACTGAGGCAGAAGAACGGATAAGTGACCTTGAAGACAGAATGGTGGAATTCACTGCCATGGAACAGAATAAAGAAAAAAGAATGAGAAGAAATGAAGACAGCCTAAGAGATCTCTGGGACAGCATTAAACACACCAACATTATAGGAGTCCCAGAAGGAGAAGAAAGAGAGAAAGGACCAGAGAAGATACTTGAAGACATTATAGTTGAAAACTTCCCTAACATGGGAAAGGAAAGAGCCACCCAAGTCCAGGAAGGGCAGTGAGTCCCATACAGGATAAATCCAAGGAGAAACATGCCGAAACACAGAGTAATCAAACTGACAAAAATTAAAGACAAAGAAAAAATATTGAAAGCAGCAAGGGAAAAATGACAAATAATATACAAGGGAACTCCCATAAGGTTAATGGCAGATTTCTCAGCAGAAACTCTAGAAGCCAGAAGGGAGGGCCACGATATATTTAAAATGATGAAAGGGAAGAACCTACAACAAAGATTACTCTACCCGACAAGGGTCTCATTCACATTCGACAGAGAAATCAAAAGCTTTACAAACAAGCAAAAGCTATGAGAATCCAGCACCACCAAACCAGCTCTACAGCAAATGCTAAAGGAGCTTCTCTAAGTGGGAACACAAGAGAAGAAAAGGACCTACAAATACAAACCCATAACAATTAAGAAAATGGTAATAGGAACATACATATCAATAATTACCTTAAATGTGAATGCATTAAATATTCCAACCAGAAGACATAGACTGGCTGGCAGATACAAGAACAAGACCCAGATATGTGCCGTCTACAAAAGACCCACTTCAGACCTAGAGACACATACAGACTGAAAGTGAGGGGATGGAAAAAGATATTCCATGCAAATGGAAATCAAAAGAAAGCTGGAGCAGCAATTCTCATATCAAATAGACTTTAAAATAAAGAATGTTACAATAGACAAGGAAGGACACTACATAATGATGAAGAGATCAAGCCAAGAAGAAGATATAACAATTATAAATATATATGCACCCAACATAGGAGCCCCTCAACACATAAGGCAACTGCTAACAGCTATAAAAGAGGAAATCGCCAGTAACACAACAATAGTGGGGGACTTTAACACCTCACTTACACAAATGGACAGATTATCCAGACAGAAAATTAATAAGGAAACACAAGCTTTAAATGACACAATAGACCAGATAGATTTAACTGATATTTATAGGACATTCCTTCCGAAAACAGGAGATTACACTTTCTTCTCAAGTGCAAACGGAACACTCTCCAGGATAGATCACATCTTGGATCACAAATCAAGCCTCAGTAAATTAAAGAATATTGAAATCATATCAAGCATCTTTTCTGACCACAACAGTACGAGATTAGAAATCAATTACATGGAAAAAATATAAAAAACACAAACACATGGAGGCTAAACGGTATGTTACTAAATAAACAAGAGATCACTGAAGAAATCAAAGAGGAAATCAAAAAATACCTAGACATAAACTACAATTAAAACATGATGATCTACAACCTATGGGATGAAGCAAAAGCAGTTCTAAGAGGGAAGTTTATAACTATACAAGTCTACCTCAAGAAACAAGAAAAATCTCAAATAAACAATCTAACCTTACACCTAAAGGAACTAGAGAAAGAAGAACAAAAGAAACCCAAAGTTAGCAGAAGGAAAGAAATTATCAAGATCAGAGAAGAAATAAATGAAATAGAAACAAAGAAAACAATAGCAAAGATCAATAAAACTAAAAGTTGGTTCTTTGAGAAGATAAACAAAATTGATAAACCATTAGCCAGACTCATCAAGAAAAAGAGAGGACTCAAATCAATAAAATTAGAAATGAAAAAGAAGAAGTTACAAGAGACACTGCAGAAATACAAAGCATCATAAGAGACTACAACAAGCAACTCTATGCCAATAAAATGGACAAACTGTTAGAAAGGTATAAGCTTCCAAGACTGAACCAGGAAGAAATAGAGAATATGAACAGACCCATCACAAGTAATGAAACTGAAACTGTGATTAAAAATCTTCCAACAAACAAAAGTCCAGGACCAGATGGCTTCACAGGCGAATTCTATCAAACATTTGGAGAAGAGCTAACACCCATCCTTCTCAAACTCTTCCAAAAAATTGCAGAGGAAGGAACACTCCCAAACTCATTCTATGAGGCCACCATCACCCTGACACCAAAACCAGACAAAGATACTACAAAAAAAGAAAATTACAGACCAATATCACTGATGAATATAGATGCAAAAATCCACAAAAATATACTAGCAAACAGAATCCAACAACATATTAAAAGGATTATACACCATGGTCACGTGGGATTTAACCCAGGAATGCAAGGATTCTTCAATATATGCAAATCAATCAATGAGATACACCATATTAACAAGTTGAAGAAGAAAAACCATAGGATCATCTCAATAGATGCAGAAAAAGCTTTTGACAAAATTCAACACCGATTTATGATAAAAACTCTCCAGAAATTGGGCATAGAGGGAACCTACCTCAACATACTAAAGGCCATATATGACAAACCCACAGCAAACATCATTCTCAATGGTGAAAATCTGAAAGCATTTCCTCTAAGATCAGGAACAAGACAAGGATGTCCACTCTCACCACTATTATTCAACATAGTTTTGGAAGTCCTACCATGACAATCAGAGAAGAAAAAGAAATAAAAGGAATACAAATTGGAAAAGAAGTAAAACTGTCACTGTTTGCAGATGACATGATACTATACATAGAGAATCCCAAAGATGCCACCAGAGAACAACTAGAGCTAATCAATGAATTTGGTAAAGTTTCAGGATACAAAATTAATACACAGAAATCTCTTGCATTCCTATATACTAATGATGAAAAATCTGAAAGAGAAATTAAGAAACACTCCCATTTACCATTGCAACAAAAAGAATTAAATACCTAGGAATAAAGCTACCTAGGGAGAAAAAAGACCTTTGTCTTTTGTATGCAGAAAACTATAAGACACTGATGAAAGAAATTAAAGATGATACCAACAGATGGAGAGATGTACCATGTTCTTGGACTGGAAGAATCAATATTGTGAAAATGAAAATGACTATGTTACCCAAAGCAATCTACAGATTCCATGCAATCCCTATCAAATTACCAATGGCATTTTTTAAAGAACTAGAACAAAAAATCTTAAAATTTGTATGGAGACACAAAAGAAGCAGTCTTGAGGGAAAAAAAGCAGAGCTGGCAGAGTCAGACTCCCTGTCTTCAGACTATACTACAAAGCTACAGTCATTAAGACAATATGGTACTGGCACAGAAACAGAAATATAAATCAGTGGAACAAGATAGAAAGCCCAGAGATAAACCCAAGCACCTATGGTCAACTAGTCTATGACAAAGGAGGCAAGGATATACAATGGATAAAAGACAGTCTTTTCAATAAGTGGTGTTGGGAAAACTGGACAGCTACATGTAAAAGAATCAAATTAGAGCACTCCCTAACACCATACACAAAAATAAACTCAAAATGTATTCGAGACCTAGATATAAGACCAGACACCATAAAACTGTTAGAGGAAAACATAGGAAGAACACTGTTTGACATAAATCACAGCAAGAAGTTTTTTGATCCACCTCCTAGAGTAATAGAAAAAAAAAGAAAAATAAACAAATGGGACCTAATGAAACTTCAAAGCTTTTACACAGCAAAGGAAACCATAAATAAAATGAAAGGACGGCCCTCAGAATGGGAGAGAATATTTGCAAATGAATCAACGGACAAAGGATTAATCTCCAAAATATATAAACAGCTCATGCAGCTAAATATTAAAGAAACAAACAATGCAATCAAAAAATGGGCAGAAGACCTAAATAGACATTACTCTAAAGACGACATACAGATGGCCAAGAAGCATATGAAAAGCTGCTCAACATCACTAATTATTAGAGAAATGCAAATCAAAACTACAATGAGGTATCACCTCACACTGGTTAGAATGGGCATCATCAGAAAATCTACAAACAACAAATGCTGGAGAGAGTGTGGAGAAAAGGGAACACACTTGCACTGCTAGTGGGAATGTAAATTGATACAGCCACTATGGAGAACAGCATGGAGGTTCCTTAAAAAAGTAAAAATAGAATTACCATATGACCTAGCAATCCCACCACTGGGCATACACCCAGAGAAAACCATCATTCAAAAAGACACATGTACCCCAATGTTCACTGAAGCACTATTTACAATAGCCAGGTCATGGAAGCAACCTAAATGCCCATCAACAGAAGACTGGGTAAAGAGCATGTGGTACATATATACAATGGAATATTACTCAGCCAGAAAAAGGAACTAAATTGGTTCATTTGTAGAGATGTTGGATGGATCTAAAGACTGTCATACAGAGTGAAGTAAGTCAGAAAGAGAAAAACAAATATCGTATATTAACGCATGTATGTGGAACCTAGAAAAATGGTACAGATGAACCGGTTTGCAGGGCAGAAGTTGAGACACAGATGTAAGGAACAAACGTATGGACACCAAGGGGGGAAAGCGATGGGGGTTGGGGGTGGTGTGATGAATTGGGAGATTAGGATTGACATGTATACACTGATGTGTATAAAATGGATGACTAATAAGAACCTGCTGTATAAAAAATAAATAAAATAAAATTCAAAAAAAACCCCAAAACTCTGATAGGCCATTTCCCCAAATGGACATATTCTTTGTATTGCTTATTTATCCAATGTGTCTGCTAAAATGACAACATTTGAAGCTACTCGAAGAAATCTAAAATGAAGTCCTCTCATTACCTCATTTGAATTAATTACCATCTAACTTTGTTAAGCCAAGAACTTTCTCTATTTCACTCTTATAAAAGCTAAATTTCATTATCAGTCACCCTTAATGAATCCCTTAATTTTAATTAATCACAAGCTTTTCTCTTTTTAACTGTATACTTATTCTGTAGACTATTATCTGTTAGAGTCCCAAATCCCATCAAATGTGCAGAAAAAGACTTCATATTTTAATAGTTGATTAGAAAATATGACCCTCTCCCTTTTTAAATATTCTTCAGTACAATATGGTATCTAAAGGAATTTCACCTTGATGCATACATTTTCGATTAATCTTAAAGCACTTATAAAACTCCAGAAAACTTACTAATACATTTTGGAAGTTTTTTTCCTTGTGGTATCAATTTGCCTTTTAAAAGCAACGATAATTTACAGAATAAATATGTAGAAAGAATCAGGATTCAAATGATGCTTTAAAAATAATAAAAGAAATCAATTCTGAGTAGTTGGAAGCCTTTTTCCCTAAGCCAACAACACTTGGCTAGAAAAGAGTCTGAAAGAAGGACTAACTTCCAGGATTTAAAAGCATTTTCAAATCCTAATTGTCTTGGAACATAAATGTAGTCATAAGAAACAAAATTGGTTTGAGAGGAAAGTTTCCTATCTCAGCAAGTCAGGTCAGGCAAACCATAGCATTTTTTCAGTAAGTAATGGTTCCTTGAAAATGTTTGAAGAATGAAAAAAAATAAGTTCAATATTGCTTACTTCTCATATTTTAGTATTACACTTCATGGATTACCTACTGATGTCAATCTTCATCCTACATGTCTTTAAGTATTAATTTGTTATTTCCAAGATTATTTATTGAATGCCTATGTATATATTGTCACTATTGGAGAGGTTAACTAATCTTCTCACTGCTAAAAAGGAATAGGGTGAGTGACTAACTCTCTCATCTAAAACACATGAACATTCCACTGTGCAAAACTGTCCTTCATAAAAGGATTTGTCTTTGACTCACCTATACTTCTAAATACCTGTCATGATTTTAAGTAGAGTTCTAAAACGAGATAGAAACGTGATTATTTGAAGTGATGCAGCCTAGAAATAGGAATATACTAATAAGGTACTCTTCAGGCAATAAAACATTTTAGCTACAAAGAGTATTGCGGCCGGACACACAGGCTCAGCGGCCATGGATCACGATCCTAGCTGCTCCGCGGCATGTGGGATCTTCCTGGACCAGGGTACGAACCCGTGTCCCCTGCATCGGCAGGCGGACTCTCAACCACTGCACCACCAGGGAAGCCCAGCACAGCCAGTTTTAAAGTGGATCCTATGATTTGAATCTGAGAGACAACAAAGGTATATTTTAAACCACATATTGTTAAAATACAATAAACCAGTCTGTACTCGCTTCCAGCAGGTATTTCCTTCAGAGAGACTACAGATACATTTTAAAACTTTAAAATTGAAAGTAGATGTTCCTGTTCATTTTTTTTTTCTGTGATGCTGTATAAAGTGGTCATTCCACTTAATGTGGAAAGCATGGAGTCTGGAGAGGTACAGACCTGATACTGATTCCAGCTGTAGGGCCTTGTACAGATTAATCTGGAGTGTCAGGTTCTTTATCCACAAAATGGAGATAATAATGTTTCTCTTCTGAATATTATATAAAGGTTGAGAGAGATCATGGATATAAAATACCAGTGAAAATGCTTAGTTAACAGCATTCATGCACAAATTACACTGAAAAACATAACACATCACGCATGAAAATCCTACATTTCTTGAGTCCTGATACAAATGGATTGACACTGTGAAGACATTTATTTTTGCCAAAACATGTATTAGTACAGTATGTTGTTTTAAAAATATTGGGAAGCTGGAGGAAGAGGTGCATGTGACTATAAAAGAGGAACATGGGGGGGTTCTTGTGGTGATGGGACTATTCTGTATTTTGATTGTATCATTATTAATATACTGATTGCAATATTACACCATAGATTTACACGATGTACATGCAAACTCTGCATTAGCTTACAAGTTCATATGTATGTACAATTATCTGAAAGTTTTAAAGTAAGTTTAATTAAAAATATGGTTATCACGTGCATGTGAGGCAACCTAGATATTCACTAAGGTGTCTTACTTCAGTGGTGACAATGGCGCCAAATAGGAGCATAACAATTTAGACCAAAGAGAAGTGGCTGATGCTGCTATTCTTATCCTCTGTATGTGAGAAATTTAGCCATAAAGATAGAGACTCGAGAGGTTTCAAGACTCTTGCTATTGTCTCTTGATAGTCTCCTTCCAAGCCACAGATTTTAAAGATGGCATTCAAGAGAAAGACAATGTCATTTATTATTTCTATGGATGGTCATACATAAGATGCTAAGTAAATTAGCAGATATCACTCTCAACATAGAATGGATGCTTAAAAATAATTTTACTCTGTATTTATTAAAATAGAATAAAACGTTTGCCTAAATATATGTATATGAATACATACACACATTCTCATGCTCATAAGAGCATATATATTAGGCTCAAAGTCTTTAAAAATCACTGTGCTCTGGGAAAGATGATAAGAAGTTCAGATCAAATTAATATATTGGAAAAGGAAAACCCTCGGGCTTCCCTGGTGGCGCAGTGGTTGAGAGTCCACCTGCCGATGCAGGGGACACGGGTTCGTGCCCCGGTCCGGGAAGATCCCTCATGCCGCGGAGCGGCTGGGCCCGTGAGCCATGGCCGCTGAGCCTGCTCGTCCGGAGCCTGTGCTCCGCAATGGGAGAGGCCAGAGCAGTGAGAGACCCACGTACCGCAAAAAAAAAAAAAAAAAAAAGATTTAAGGGGCTTCCCTGGTGACGAAAAAAAAAAAAAAGGAAAACCCTCTCTGAGAATGTGACAGTTGAGGTGAGAATTGATGCATGAAGAGGAACTTAGCATATGAAGAACAGCTAGGAAGACTATTTCAGGAAGGAAAAGAACAAATCATCACTTTTGAAGACATTAAGGGAAGAAGATAAAAACATCTTAAAAAGAGCTAAGGTTTAATGAGGAAGGACTTAGTTTATAAGTTTAGAGATACAGTTTGAGAGCAAATACAAAGTCCTAAGTTCCTAAGGCCTTTTGGCTTTTAGGTTTGTTTTTGGTGTTTTTTCATTTGGAATAGGAAACAACAGTGCTGAGTAGATCCATGATATGATTATTTTTTTTTAAAGATCATCTAGGTGGAGAATAATTGGAGGGTGATAAGAATGAGCCCATGGAAGAAGTCAGGAGGACTTATTATGGACTTGGCAACAGATGATGGTAGCTTGGATGGGAGAAGTGTAAAGCATAAAAGGTTGATGCATTCAATTAAATTTTGAATTAGAATTAGCAGATCTTTGATATGGGGTGAGGAAAAAATATAGCCAGATATATAGCTAACAAGGCTGATACATTTATCATTTAATAATATACAAATATTGGAGGAAATTCAGGTATAGAGCATAGGGTGGAGCAGAAGTAGGTTTAGATTAATCAGTTAGATTTATAACTAAAATTAATTAAAATTATAAATGATGTTTAAAGCTGTCAGTGAAATATCTGAGTTGAGGTATAAAGTAGAAAGTTGGGTATAGAAATTTAGAAGTCAGAGATGAGCACAAGACTTGATTTATGCATTTGAGTGGAATACACAAATAAAATATATACAAACCATTGGAGCCAATGAGAGCACTAGAAAGATGGTAAAACGTAAGAACAGAAGAGCATCCATGACTGACCAAAGAGGAGCAGCCACAGTTAGATGTCAGGCCAAAGAGAAAGGACGGCAAAATAGAAGGGGCAGTTGGATAGAGAGGAAGGAAATCAGGAGAGTGGGTGTCATGGAAGCATTAAATGCTTCTTAGAGGTAGAGTAGCATGAATGAAACATGTTCCTCAGTTATCTTAGCAAGAGCAGTTTTGTTATAACGTGGGGTAGAAGCCAGAATAAGGCGTGATATAGAATGAAAATGGACCACCAGGCACACAGAATTGGGAATGTTTTTCTCTGCCACTATGACCTTCTATAGGCACCTAGGCACCTCTCCATCTGGTCAAAAACACCATGACTCAATATTGATGAAAGGGTGACCAATTCTGAACATTACAAATGTGCCCTCATTCACCATCTTTATGCACCATTTTACTGCAAGCTATACAGGGCACTCTAGGGCAGGAAAATGATTTGATAGTGAGAGTTCACTATTTACAGAAGATTTAATTGTTTAATCAATAAAAAAGAAGAACCTATAGAAATGTTATTACAAGTAAAAAAGGGAGAAGTTTAAAGATTATGCAGCTTTAAGCAAATGAACAAAAATGAGTAATAATTATATAATTATATGAACTGGAGTGATTTTCAAAATATAGTGTTAAGTTATAAAAAAGGAATACAAAAGGAACGAAACTGGGTCATTTGTATACGTGGTTGGACTTAGAGACTGTCATACAGAGTGAAGTAAGTCAGAAAAAGAAAAACAAACATCGTATATTAACGCATATATGTAGAATCTAGAAAAATGGTATAGATGTTCTTATTTGCAAAACAGAAATAGAGACACAGATGTAGAGGACAAAGGTATGGACACCAAGGGGGTAGGGGGGTGGGATGAATTGGGAGATTGCGATTGACATATATACACTATTGATACTATGTATAAAATAGATAACTAACAAGAACCTACTTCTCTTGTTAGCTCAAGGAACTCTATTCAGTGCTCTGTGGTGACCTAAATGGGAAGGAAATCCAAAAAAGAGGGGATATATGTATACATATAGCTGATTCACTTTGCTGTACGGTACAAACTAACACAACATTGTAAAGCAACTACACTCCAATAAAAATTAATTTAAAAGAAAAAGAGTGTAGCATGCAACCTTTTGTGTAGGAGACAATGAGGGGCAAGAAGCATGCACTCACCTGCACATTTCTCTAAAAAATGTAACACAAGGATGATAAGAAATCATCAATAAGAAATTGATGAGTTTGGTTGGAAACAGGTGAGTGGAGTGCCATGGATATATGAGGGATGGGAAGAGGTAGAAGGTAGGGGGTAATGACACTTTTCTGGGTATAATCTTTCTAATAGTTTTGACTTTGAAAACCATAGTATGTTTCACTACTCAAACACACACACATCCCAACAAGGATGTAAAAATACTGAAAATGGAATATAAACAAAAACAAATGGTCCTAATTGTAATTAAAATCAATAGAATAACCATATTAAATGAGTGGGAAATACTCTTCAACAAAATATGTTCTCTATATCATCAGACTTCATACAAAAAGAGCTATAAACAAATGTTGGAACTTCAGTACGTTTATTTTACACGATTATTTGGGTTGGTAATTCTTAATTAATATAATTTGTATTATAGAATTGACAAAATAATACATTGCAGATAATGAGAGACAGGTTAATCACAGTGTCTGGTAACCACTGACATCTTACATCTTCAGGCCTAGAGTTGATAATGGCTTTTTCCTTTCGCTACATCAAGGTAACTTACTGTTCTCAGTTGATTTCTATTTATCTTGTCTATACTTTTGTAAATATTCTCCTTATTGAAAAATCTTTAATTACCCCCCTTTTGTATATGTTATCTATTTCCTGCTGCCACTGTGACAGCTACATATATTTAAATTCTTATAAATATGTATATATAATTCTGAGAATGTACACACATTAATAGGTAGAGATAATACGAAAAACTGCAAAAAGAAGAAAGAATAATTGACCTAGAGTCTGTCATACAGAATGAAGTAAGTCAGAAAGAGAGAGACAAATACCGTATGCTAACACATATATATGGAATTTAAGAAAAAAAAAATGTCATGAAGAACCTAGGGGTAAGACAGGAATAAAGACACAGACCTACTAGAGAATGGACTTGAGGATATGGGGAGGGGGAAGGGTAAGCTGTGACAAAGCGAGAGAGAGGCATGGACATATATACACTACCAAACGTAAGGTAGATAGCTAGTGGGAAGCAGCCGCATAGCACAGGGAGATCAGTGCTTTGTGACTGTCTGGAGGGGTGGGATAGGGAGGGAGACGCAAGAGGGAAGAGCTATGGGAACATATGTATATATATAACTGATTCATTTTGTTGTAAAGCAGAAACTAACACACCATTGTAAAGCAATTATACTCCAATAAAGATGTTAAAAAAATAAATAAATATTCTGAAATAAATTTCATTTAAAAATATTATGCCCAGTTCAAACGCTTTTTTTCATTAATCACAGCAACTGATTTTTGACATTTTTACAGACCAGTTTCATATGGAATTAATCCAAACCCTAAAGATAAAGTGACCTGTTACTTCAAACTCCTTGGTAAGTCTACATAAGTAGAGCACTATCAAAAAACTGAAGCATAGGGCTCTAAATTCTTGGATATATAAATTCAGACTGAATTGCTCAAGTTTTATTTGAGCTTTCTTTTACAATACCAGAGAGAGAAAAAAGATATTGGGCTGAAAAATTTTACTACCTCATCACTAATTATTACAGTCATAGAAAAAAGTATCTATCTTATTCTCACAAATTTTGTGCTCTTCTTATTTGAAAACAAATATTTGGAAGCATAAGGACTATTAGAAGTCACACAGACACATCAAGTCTACACATTGTATTTAAGAAACATACTTTTAACCACTTCTCTTTCCTGCTAGCTCTGGAATGACAGCCTATCAACTCATTCAACTAGTATTGTGATTATTAAGTGGCAAGGAAACAGATTCACTTGTATGCATTTCAATTGTCAAGACTTGAAATTTCATTGTGCAATGACATGCACTTTTTTCCTAAGAACGGCTTTTAAACTGTTATATCATTATATACTAATCATAAGAATAAAAAAATCATTACGATTATATCAATAGTTTCTAATGTGGTAATAACAACCCACTTTCTTGTCTATAATGTATTTGAAACAATATGCCTTTCCTGCACTAAATTTTAAAAAATTTCTTTTTTAGCAACATGTAAAGCAGAGATTCTAAATATCATAAAAGGCCATTCATTTCCAGGGCTACAACTGAGTAAAATTCTGAAGAATTGGGATATATGCACCTCATAGTTGTTTGTTCAATTAGTCACCTAGTGAATCATTCAAGGTAACTGACCGAATTTTTTAGAATAAGGAACATTTTAACAAACAATAAATAATTATAAATATTAAAACAAATATTTAATTGGCTGCTTTACTATTCATGTGACTGACATCCTAGGCAGAGCCATTTCACTAAAACACATTTTTTTTTTTTTTTTTGCGGTACACGGGCCTCTCACTGTTGTGGCCTCTCCCGTTGCGGAGCACAGGCTCCAGACGCGCAGGCTCAGTGGCCATGACTCACGGGCCTTGCTGCTCCGCGGCATGTGGGATCTTCCCGGTCCAGGGCATGAACCTGTGTCCCCTGCATCAGCAGGCGGACTCTCAAGGGAAGCCCCTAAAACACATTTTAGTAAGTAACAGTGTCTGAAGTAATGCTAAAGAGACTTTTAGTTTAAATTTTCTACTATGATTTGCTAAAATATTTCATTGTAGTTAAACTGAAAACCAGTTATAATGATTGGTCACTAAACTTATTCATCTTCTTTTTAAGACTGCATTTGACAAATTGATATTTTCATTCATCATACACTTTCCTAATGGCAGAGAAACTAGGCAACATGGCAAGAGGTGATTCTCTTGAGTCAAATTATGTCATCTGAAGTGAGGCCAGGCTGTTTTAAGGGTAGCGGGATTCTGCTTAATAAAGTGAACTAATGCTGTAATTTACTAAATAATACTATCATAAAATGGAGCACATAGCATTTGACCACTGAAACCATCAATTTTCTCTATTTAAGAAGTTGTAAAATGTAATGTTTTATTTAAAAAGCCATTATATTAGGCCTGGATATAGTCAGTGACAATAAAACTAAAATTAGCATTGAAATAAAAAATTCAAGAAATTTGAGACTCTGTTCGAATGTGTAATTATGGTAAATACCCCCTATTGCTTAATCTATCATGTGTTCTTCTTTGAAATAGTATCAGTGAATTCTAGCTGACACTCGACTGACTAAGCTAACATATAATCCTCAGTAATTTATAAGTGTAAATTCTAGAATATGGGAAATAAAATTAATGTGCCCTACTTAATGGAAATGTCCTTTCCTTAAAAAAAATGTCTGCTGGTTGTATTGTATATATGATGGTTGGAATTTAAGCTGGCATTTTTATATATTAAGGGAAAATCATGAGTTGTGTGATTTGAAACAAAAAGTTCCAGCACACTAGTCCTTTTGTGCCTATGAAACAACAAAGTTAGAAAGAGGTAGGTACAGTTATCACTTAAACAACATGGGGCCCCATATAATTTTGACTCCCCCAAAACTTAACTACTAATAGCCTACTATTGACTGAAGGCCTTCCAGATAACAGTCGATTAAAACATATTTTGTAAGTTACAGGTATATCCTCATATATTTTATGCATTTATGACATAATTAACTTCTTAGGTTTTTTTGATATTTCTAGGCTATGCAGTTCATCTGTGAGTTGTTTTCAAATTGTTGCAAGTCTCCAATATATTTATTGAAAAAATTCTGTGTAAAAGTGGACCTGCACAGTTTAAACCCATATTTAAAGGTTGTTCATTTGTACAATTTCTTTAGATTCCACATATAAGTGATATCATAGGATATGATATTTGTCTTTCTCTCTCTGACTTACTTCACTCAGTATGACAGTCTCTAGGTCCATCCATATTGCTGCAAATGGCATTATTTCATTTTTTATGGCTGAGTAATATTCCATTGTATACATGTACAACATCTTCTTTATCCATTCTTCCATCAGTGGATATTTAGCTTTCTTCCATGTCCTGGCTATTATAAATAGTGCTGCAATGAACACTGGGGTGCATGTAGCCTTTCTAGTTATGGCTTTCTCCAGATATATGCCCAGGAGTGGGATTGCTGGATCATTTGGTAACTCTATTTTTAGTTTTTTAAGGAAGCTCCATATTGTTCTCCATAGTGGCTCCAATTTACATTCCCACCAACACTCTGGGAGGTTTCCCTTTTCTTCCTACCCTCTCCAGCATTTTATTGTTTGTAGATTTTTTGATGATGGCCATACTGGCTGGTGTAAGGTTTGATTTGCATTTCTCTAATGATTAGTGATGTTGAGCATCTTTTCATGTGCCTCTTGGCCATCTGTATGTCTTCTTTGGAGAAATGTCTATTTAGGTCTTCTGCCCATTTTTTGATTGGGTTGTTTGTTTTTTTTGATATTGAGCTGCATGAGCTGTTTGTATATTTTGGTGATTAATCCTTTGCCGATCGCTTTATTTATTTGGCTGCGTCAGGTCTTAGTTGGGGCACGCAGGATCATCTTTTGCTGCGTGTGGGCTCTTTGTTGTGGCATTTGGGATCTTTCTGTTGCGACATAGGAACTCTTAGTTGCGGCATGTGGGGTCTAGTTTCCCGACCAGGGATCAACCCCGAACCCCCTGCATTGGAAGCATGGAGCCCCACTTGACCACCAGGGAAGTCCCATCAGTCGCTTCATTTGCAAATATCGCTTATATGTGGAATCTAAAGAAATGGTGCAAAAGAACCTATTTACAAAACAGAACTTGAGTCACAGATGTAGAAAACAAATTTGTGGTTACTAGTGGGGAAGAGAGGGGAGGGATAAATTGGGAGATTGGGATTGACATATACACACTACTATATATAGAGTAGATAACTAATAAGAACCTACTGAATAGCATAGGAAACACTATTCAATCCTCTGTAATGACCTATATGGGAATAGAATCTAAAAAAGGGTGAGTACATGTGTATGTATAACTGACTCACTTTGCTGTACAGCAGATACTAACACAACCTTGTAACTCAACTATACTCCAAACAAACAAACAAACAAAAAAATTGATGGGAAGGGCAGTGCAAAGCCCAACCTACTTCAAAATATTTCTTCAATAGCCTGCCATGGTGGGTCCTTCCTTTCTACCTGGTCTGATATACACCCATAATTTGAGGCACTTTCTTGAGTTATATAATAAAGGTAGGAGCATTGTTCTTGTTAAAAAAAAAAAAAAAGGTTGTTCAAAGGTCAACTGTAAAATATTAAAATTTTCATTTTTATTTTTCACTCATCTAGGAGATTCTTGGTAAAAATGTTCTTGACAAGAATCCAGTCAGGTTTTGTTGAGGTTGTGAGTGGAATTGGTATCAGCTACTTTCCAAGTACTAGCATTGATGAACAGACTAGCAGTTAGTTGCCCAGATCTTTAAGCCAATCAGAAACAGATATTTCATTTGACAGTTACCAGGAAGAGTTTATAAGAACTGCTCCTTATACAAGTTTGGAAGGAGTAATTCAATATTATGAGTAAAATACAAAAACAATATAATGCTGTAAAAATTCTGAATAAGTGAAAGAACATGGTAAGAGATGAAAAGAGATCACACAATTTTACCTTGAGTGAAATGAGCTAATTTATGGAAGGTAATTTCAGATATCCCACCAAAGAATTATCTTCCCATGGCCTTGATTGATTAGTTCATATCTAAGTTTCGAAGGCATAGAAAGCATTATTAATATAAAAATCCATAAGATTATCTTTCAGACTTCAATTAGATGTATCTCAAAATTAAGTGTTCCATGGAGTGCTGTATGGCATATGTATATAACTAGATCTATAGATCTACACAGAGATAGGGATGAGACAGAGAAAGAGAAAGAGAGAGAGAGAGAGAGAATGTAAATATGTCAGGAAGAAATATATAAAAAATCATTTAGTCCAGGAACTTGTGTTTCTGATTTGGATAGGGTAGTTTAGCTATGCCACATCAAAAACCATTAAAAAATCTGGATTATATACAGGAATTACATGCTTGAAGGTATCAGAGAGCTGTTGAGGCAATGAGAACTGGTGGGGCTAAGAACCTGAAGAAAGAAACTGAGGACTATTTGACAGTCTTAAGAAGGAACAGAGATTGGAAATTCAGGATGCTGCAGTGCAATAAATATTTCAGGATTTCTCTTTTGTGTTCAAAGTTCCAAAGTTACAGAAACGAAAGGGAGATTGACCTAACCTTACCAGGTTTGCAACCCAGGCCTGACTCAGCAAAATTACTGACTGACATATTTTGGGGGGAATTCCATAAAAAAATTATTAGGCATGCAGAACAAAAGACGACAAGGCCGATAATCAAGAGAGAAATGGATAATAGAAACAGACTGATAGTGATGAAACAAGTGTAATTGACTGAAAAGAACTTTAAATAAACTGTTGTTTTGATATTTAATATAAGAAATGTGGATGGAATAAATAAAAACAAAATTTCATAGAGAAATTGGAATCTATACTAATAATTTTAGCTAAAGTATGCCAAGGATAAGGTGATCACTTTCAAATGAGGTTCAGAGTCAAAAAGCTTCAAATATGAAATGGCATTTTAGTGAGGTTGGAGGAGTGAGCTAACAAGGGTGGATGCCAGTAGGGGCAGAATTAGTAATTGAATTCAAGATTTTCCAGGCATTTAAAAGAAGTTTAATAAAAAGGCCCCAATGAAGTATATCCCCAGATGAACTTGGAGGCTTTTTTTTATTGATGGGAATTAAGGGACTAGAAGATTGTCAAAACACTAGTAGCGGGTATTTTCAAAAGTTCAAAAAGTTGATTTTAAACTCTATAAATAATATGGATTAATAATAATGATAATAATAATTTTCAACAATATTCAAAGAATCTGTTGTATAGGCAATTGGAGTAGTGGTTCAAAGCCAAAATAATTCAAGTTATGCCAAATTTTGCCAATTTCTTTCTCTTTTTTTCCCCCTTGAATTATTTTTGTTTTTCCTTGAGTTACTAAATTCCAAGATGAGGGCCATGCTACAGATATAATTGAGTTTGGTTTCTACAAAACATTTGATAAAATAACTATGCCATTTTATATTGTGGATTCAGTGATAGAATTTCAAAATGGATTAAGAGTCAGATAGCAAATAAATATAAATAATTTTGATGGTCTGTGTCAATATGAACTTTCTCCTTAGCCTTTCTCTTTTGCTAGTTGTATTGTTTTAAATGATTGAATAACAACCCACATATTTTAAAGACACAAATATAGAAGAGCAAGCATGAGAGATTTTTTAAGTTTCATTTGAAAATAATCACAATAGGCTTGAATAGATGTCTGAAATGAAAACAATATTCTATAATAATAGATGTAAAATAATGTTTCTAAATTCTAATTAAAAATTCAATCAAAGAAAAACAGGTTAATGGAAATACAGTTCCTGTAATAATATGTACTATTTTGGATAAACCAAATATCAATGTTACTATAAATCCAGATGGGAGAGAATATTCTATGAGCCGAATATAATTTTACTTCATGTGAGAATAGGACATTTTAAGAAGTAATATTGCAGTTAATTCTGGGCTTTCCATGCAAGAGGGCTGGCAGTTAACTTAGAAAATATTCAGAGGTATTTGACTGAATAATGAATGCAAGAAAACCACAATAGGAAGAACTGATAAAAGAACTGGTGATCAAAAGGGAAGTCATATCAATTAAAAAAATACTTTGTCTAAAATTATTACATTACAAAAATGTAATGAACTATGTGAATTTTCCCTAATCAGGAGAAATAATCATTAAAATGTTTTTGTATTCTTATTTCGCTGTGTCAATAGTCTTCTCTGTCTATAAATCTATAGATGTATATTTAAAGAGCAAGAAGTTAGTACACAGTCTTAAAGCTTATGAATCTATGTGTACAGTGTAAATATCTCTTGTTAGGTTATCTTCTTATTTAGAGTTGTTTAATTCTACTACTTTCACTAGTAGAAGTTACACCAGAAGCTTAGGTCTGTGCCAATCTGTTTTACCTTATTTCTTATTAGACTCAAAAAGTAGAAGAAAAATTTTTAGTTTACTCTGGCTGAGAATAGATTCTGTAATAAAATATGTGCCCGTTATAGTCAATATCTGGGTTTTAAGAAATATTAGAACTGCTAACTAAATTATTCCTTTTCCATTTTCATTTCTGCAACTGAATCCATCTCTACAATTCATGTCAAACTTTCTGTTCTCCAAATTTTAACAGCTCTCATAAGCTGTGCCCATTTGACCCAGCTGTTGATAATGCACTGTATTTTACTGTCCTCTCTTCAGAATCAGAATTTCAGCATTAACATATACTTCAGAATAACTGATATCCTCAGTGTTGTAATTGGGGAAATTGAGTCTCAGGCACGTGAATTATCTTGCACAGAATCCCATGGCCAATTATCAACTGAGTTGATGTTATAAATCACAACAAAAGATTCAAATTTAGTTTCTTCCCATTTATTCTTCTTCCCTTATTTTATGTATGTCAATCTTCTTTTTCAAAGAAACTCTAAGCTCTTCAAGGGTAATAAGAGTATGTAACAAGGTGCCAAGCCCACTGTAGATATCGAATGCATGTAGATTTTTTGGCTCTGGGTTGCAATTCACCTCTTTTGAGAAAAATCAAACCAAGAGGAAACTATTTTCAGTTCCACAGAAAACAGCGTTATAAGCTATCTTAAAAACAAAACTCTTAGAGACTCCAATATATTTTATTATAACGTGGCACTGGATCTAAGAAACCAAATTTCTTCTTTAATGTAATGGTATAAATTTAATTATTGATTTTCTCAAGACAGAAAATGACTTTGAATTTGATTTTGAATATTTTCTCATAGAACAAAGCTCTCATTTTATCCTAAAATTACATATATTATATATATATATATGTTCAGTGATATATCAATATATGTGAATGTATATATGATTTATCCATGAACAGAGATGGATAGTCAAACTATGGATGAGGTGATAAGTGAGAGAAAGAAAGAGAGAGAGAGAAAGAGAGACTTTGTTAATAATTACATTCTTTGGTTCTCTGCAGCAAAAGGATCAGGCAATTGTCTGGGAAGTTGGTCACATTTTACTACCACCAGGAATCACTCCTGGACAACCAAGGACTAAGTCGTTGAAAACACACAGCATTGTTCTTTGGGAGGGTGCTTAATTGTAGAAAGCTACCTCCCAAATGAAAGTTCAAATATTTCCCCTTTCACACATTAAAATGAATTACTATTCATTTAATATTGTCTGTTTCAAACATATTTGATTTATTGGATTAAATCATTAACATTTCCAAAGGAAAAGAGAAGTGATGTTTTTGTTTGTTTGGTGTAGTCATTACACATATTTTTTTCTAACTTCTAGCTTCTACGAGCTTTATATGAATTTATCTAATTTGATTTATATGTCAGTATTACCAGCAAAGCATATCATTATAAAATGAAAGTTTGGTAATATGTCTGTTTCATATGTCATATTGTTATCATCATCATCATCTAAGGAGGATCTATTAGAGGAAATGTCTTTAGGATGATTCTTAGAGATGCTTCTAAGAGATTGACATGAGGAGGAAGAGGGAGGCCCACAAATCCTGCTGTCATTGACAGAGTAAATAACATGAGTGATGGGCCTAGTCAAGCCTGACACGAGCAGTGAGTGGGAAATAATACACAGATGGAGTTAAAACCCACAGCATATGTTTTGAAGCTGCTCTAATTCAGAATGAAAAGTGGAAGTGGAGTGGATCTCAGGCAAGGCAGAAGTCAGAAGTTAGGAATGAAGCTACAGGAGCTTTTAAGGCCTTGACAACTCAGAGGGGAAAGAG
This sequence comes from Phocoena sinus, assembly GCF_008692025.1. Taxonomy (NCBI): domain Eukaryota; kingdom Metazoa; phylum Chordata; class Mammalia; order Artiodactyla; family Phocoenidae; genus Phocoena; species Phocoena sinus. Next base: position 57,661,180 of record NC_045780.1, on the reverse strand, counting down.
AATTCAGGACAGCTAAAGCCAGAGCATGGGGAGCAAACAGACAGTTGGTCTGAATTTTTGATACTGTAAATGCAAAACAAGTAGCCTTTTTTTTGCAAGTAAGAATCACTAAGTTTAGTTCTCATTATGGGATATAATAAGTAAGTATAAATGAGAGCTAAAAGCTTACTAGTATCTACTGGAAAGTTAAATAGAAACATTATTTTCCAATAAGTCCTGTCTTCCCAGGAAAAAGTTGTGTGTCTATCAGAGCAATACTTTTTAAAAAAATATTAAGTACTACCAAAAGCTCAGAGAAGCTACTTAGGATGAATGATCTTAGACCCATTCGTACCCCTAAAACCTTCATATCAGATCTGTATCTAAAAGTTCATCCACTGTCAGTATTGAAATTTCTTCTTTTTCACAATTCTTTCTAGCCATAAGATTTCATGTTTTACATAATGTCTTATTTCAGCACTAAACTCTCTTCTTAAAATACTTTTAGAATATGTGATGTTAATAATTGATTTTCTTAAACTGATTTTAACTTTCTACTGTTAACTGAAGAACTCTCTTAGGTTAAAATGAAATATAACAAAATACAAATTCTACTCTGATATTGAAGTTGGTAGTAAAAGTAGCCTAGGAAAGACTGATAGTTACTGGTTTATTAATAAGAAACAAATATCCAGGGCCAAATTTGGGACCAAATCTGTTTTTATTAAAAACTGTGTTTATAAGAGGTTAATAAGAGAGCTTGCATATTTACAACAATTGCCAACAAAGTAATTCCAAGGCTTGGATAAATGAGCTTAAATTCTATTTTTCATAAATACATAGTGGGTTGGCAAAAATCTCTTTCTGTGGATCTAAAAGTCAAGTAAAAATGTATTTTGACTCCAGAGTCCAATAAATGAACAAAATCTCTTCCATTACATTTCTAAAAGCTCAAATTCTTATTTATAGTTGTAACTTATTTTCTTATAAAAATTGGACTAGAAATGGGACAACTCATGATTTCCATTTTCTAATATCAGAAATGACCTAAAAAAAGTCTCAGTGCTTTTCATTTTGAAAGCACAGCAGCAATGGGTCAAACTATAATAAACTCTTAAACTGCCTTTAAAAATAATTCTCCAATAACAGTATCTGCTTTGAATGTCATAGTATAAAAATAGAAGCAATGTCCTCTGGTAACATAATTTCTTACATGGTTTAATTGACTATCTGGCAAAATGTTTACTACCACAGAAATTTATAAGTAAACATTAATTCTATTTTAATATATATATTTTATGTTACTCATTTCTGCTACATGAGTTAGGATTAGCAGCTGTCCCCAACTTCATGAACAATAAGATAATGATTCAGTACATATTTGTTTTGCTTTTTTGAGTTGCTAGAATGCTTCATAATTCTCTTTACTGAACCATACTAATGAAACAAGTTCTCATTTCTCATGCTCATTCTATAGTAAATCTTAACATAATGTCCTCAGCCATCTGCTGGTCTCCATATCCCTTTTGCCTGCCACTTTCTTTTGTCAAGTTTTTCAACAAGAAATTTTTGAAGGAATGTTATTATCTGTGCTTTAACTTGGTTACTTAGGGAAGTAAACATCTAAAATTTTATCTCTGACTCAAGGAATAAAAAGTTTGTAGTAAGCTGAAATCTTAAGTCTATCAACAAAAGCCTGGGAATTCCAGATCATTGTGGAATTCCAGATCATTGTAAAAAGGTTCAATTTTCAAAACTGGTATATAAGCTAGATGAGATCCTTGTCTTGACAGAACTTATGATTTATATTTTAAAAAACAGATGTTGAAAAATATTATGAATATACTGAGGGTTAATAAATTATACTAAAGTTACTCAAGTGAACATTAGAAAACATTGACTGTTAGTAAATTATTTCCTTTAATTGGGTAACGCTCTCTGTTATCAATTGAAGAATTTTTCAAGTTAAAATGACCTATATGGGAGTAGAATCTAAAAAAGAGTGGATATATGTATAACTGATTAATCTTACTGCAGCAGAAACTAACACAACATTGTAAATCAACTATAGTCCAATAACAATTAATTAAAAAATAAACTACTGCAACATATACACCTTACTCTAACCTGGAAGACTGTAGTAAGAGTATCTCAGCAAAGAAATCTATTTACTGATTTATCAATAAGGAAAAATGTCAAAGGGTTGATTAGGAATTTAAATATTATTAATGAACTTAAAAGAATACAGAATTTGAACAAAATAAGAGGATTCAAGCTAATCCATTTGGTGATGGAAATTGTTCCTGAGAAATGATGTTAAAGTTGGGGTTTGTAAGGATGAGTAAATTTTAGCTATGCTAATACAGAAATAAGAGTCTTCAGTACTACATATCAAAAGGCTAGAAGTGAGGGCTTCCCTGGTGGCGCAGTGGTTGAGAGTCCGCCTGCCGATGCAGGGGACGCGGGTTCGTGCCCCGGTCCGGGAGGATCCCACATGCCGCAGAGCGGCTGGGCCCGTGGGCCATGGCCGCTGGGCCTGCGCGTCTGGAGTCTGTGCTCCACAACGGGAGAGGCCACGACAGTGAGAGGCCTGCGTACCGCAAAAAAAAGGCTAGAAGTGAGAGAGATTGTGGCTAAAATTAAGCTGATGCAGGCAACATGATCCTTCCTGTACACAGCAAACAAATTTCTTTGAGGAATTACTACTGGTATTATGTTTGGGAGTTGTTGTTTTTCATCATGAGAACATTAGAGCATCCTAGGCCCCTCTCAGTCATTTATCTCCCTGTTCAGTTCATGGTCCACAATTTTTACCCAATTTCTTTTTAATATTTTCAACTCCTTGTACCATAATTTTTCTGTTGTATGCACATGGAGAAACCCATCTGGAATCAGTTCAAACATTTGCTTTTTTTAGCTCATCCCCCTAATTGCTAAGAACTACTACAGAAAACAGTATAGTTCTTCCCCTCAGTGACATTATTCTCATTCTCCAGCCTTCTGTCTTTCCTTCGATGTATCATAGTCAACTCATTCTGCTTCCTGTACAGTGGATATGTAAAGCCCTTCTGCTTTAATTTTAGACTTCCTAGGGATCATCCCACCACTCCCAACCTTAACCTCCTTTTCTAGTTCACAGAGAAAATATAGCCTATTTAACATTAATGGCCTGACATTTCCCCTTTAAACCACTGTATCTTTCGTAGCCTACACAAATAATTTCCTTATTTGTATACACTCCACAATGGGAGTGAGTTCCTGTTTGTCAAGACCAATTTCTGACATGTGATTGCTATCTTTTTGACAACAATATCCACTATCTCAAAAAGGATCAATGATTTATCAATTATTCCTACCCTATAACATCTCTAATTTCTTTCTATCTATCACTTTCTTTCAGGCAGCATTTAAATGTGTTCAAGTTTACCTATCTTGGAACAAACTCAGGAAAAATCTCTCTGGAACCATGCATTTCTTCAGACCCATGCTTTCCTTGACCTAGACCACTTGTCTCCCATCCACTTCATGAGTGAATCTTTTGAAACTAATTTTACTCTGTTATCATAATTCCTCCACACAAATATTCCTCAACACATCAAATCTGGTTCCAATCACCTTAATTTCTCCAATAACCACTATAATAAAAAACACAGCACAATTCTTTTGCTATTAAATGCATTACACTTTATGATTCTCACTACATTTTTGTATCTCATCTGAAAATGTTGACTACGCTCTCTTCCTTGAAATACCATCCTCCTTTAGTTTCCACTCCCTTGCACTCCTCTGCAATTGTTTCTTTCTGCTCACATGTACAACTTAATTTTCTTTTAATTTTTTCTTATTTATTCTCATTTATTTTAAAATTGATGCCTCTCCTGGATCCTCTTTATATACCTTTACTGAGTAATTTCATCAATTCCACAGATTTGTTTAAAAGAATATTTTTGCAAAAAGAAATATATATTTGCAATTGGACTTTCAATTATTTTTACAAGTAAATTTAATCATCTTTTATGTTTATAAATGGTCCTAGTTCCTACAGTATGTGCTTAGAATGTGTCTGTGAAGGGGGAAAAAAAGATTTAGGGAACAGAAGATGCTGGAAAGGCTGCTTAGAATCTGTAAACAAATTAATATATACACAGAATAAGCATTATTTCAGTTTTTCTATTTCTGTGTTGCAGAAAAAAATTAAATAATGCTTCTCTTTCCTCCCTCCAGTTCCTATGTCATCATCATGGCTACATCTTCAAGTTGCTAATAAATATGACATATGTCATCATCATGGCTACATCTTCAAGTTGCTAATAAATATGACATATGGTCACCATATCTATTAGCATCATGATAAAGGCAAAAGAATGAAGGCACTCTTCTTATTCACATGGAGCCACAAACTAGGTGTGTGACCTTGGTTAAATCATTTAACCTTGCTGAATTTCTCTCTAAAAGGATAGGACCACATGTTCCCTTAGGTAGTTTCAAGCCTGTAAATATTTTGACGTACTATTCCTTACCACTTTCACAATTGTTTTCTAAGCAGAAGAGATATTGTTTACTTTATGGATCTTCAGATTTACATCCACACTACAGGGATGCTGAAGAACTTCTAAGAACTGGCAAAGAAACATGTGGATGCAGGTCCCAGAGTCCAGTAACCTGAACTGAGTAGGTTTATTCTCAGCTGCAAGTTTGTGTCCAGATATTACATTATCTCCTTTTTTTTCTGTCAGGTTGTAGTCATTTGCATAATTTAAACTGCTGTCACTGACGATCTAAATGTTGCTTTACTCCACCATTTGACTCTAACATCTAAACAGGCATACCTTTTAAGTTAGACTCAAATTAACCATAGTCTAATTCTATCAAAAGTATGCTAATCTGTAGTGTTGCCTTTGAACTCATTTATCTTTGAGAAAACTAAAAGAAGGAAGAAAACCTAACAGACCAATCAAGACTGCCCCAGCATACCTTGAAATATATAATTGATGTTGCTTTGATGATTAAATTTATTCCTCAGGATCTTCATCTCCATCTTAGATACAACAATAATTTAAGGTGTCATGTTTCTAGTTTGCTTTGCATCATCTTTAAATTATACTTTAAAATCATCTTTAAGATGCAGAAGTATTAAGAAGAAGCACATATCAAAGGTACATCTTGTGCTATGCACTGACGTAATTTACCTGAATGCAGGCCACCTTGACCCAAAAGGCTGGATAAATCACCTGCAGTCTACTTTAATTCTTGTTCTTCTAAATCTCACTTCTTTTCCTTTTATAGCCTGACTTCATTTCTGGAATCCATTAAGCATTTCATATCCCATTTACTAGTACCTGCTTCTTTTCACATAATCTAAATTAACCCAACTCCACTTGACAATCTAGCTTCTAAGAAAAAGCTCAGTTCATCATTATAAAGCTGACCCAAAGGAATAGGTAAAGAGGCTTTTCTATAATAAAACACTAAGCTCTGGCAATCGCAACTTTTATTAACTGTCATACCCTGAGGAGCCTAAGCAAACAGGTTTGAGATATTTGTTTCCCTGGGTAATATTTCTGGATGTTCTAGTAATATCCTTTGATGAACAGTTAAGTTGAAAAAGACAGAAATAAACTTTTAATGTACTGCCACCCCCGTCATCTATTTTGCTTTAAAAAATTATGCAGATGAGTCAAGAAGATAACTTTTCCTCTAAATTCAAAATTTATACATGATGTTTTGCAAGTAAACTTGGGTTTGTCTATGTCTAGATTTAAAAGGGTGCATAAGATTTGTTTAGTTTGTTTTTCCCTTTAAAAATTTTTTCCAGTCGGAGTGTAGACTACAAGAGCCTTCTTATGTGCTTCTGTTTTATCTTGGGCTTAACTATACGATAAGCATGATAGTATGGCACCATAAAATGCAGTTTATTTTTAGTACTTGAGAGAAGAAATGCAGTTGTACTAGTTTCTTGTATTCTTACTGTTTTGTCTGACAGTATATTTGGGCACTGAGAAAATGAAAGAGCTTGATAATTTTTTCTTTAATATGTAAATATTTGCTTACATTTTACAATTTACAAAACAATTTTATTCCAACCATGTGATCAATAAATCCTGACATTTTGGAATTTTTAAAAAAAAAATCTAGAAACTCTGAGTAGTCATATGTATGTGCAAATACAGTCATACAAGAATTTTGCAATAAATTTCATTAGGTAAGAAAATATGAATTTATCATTTGAAGAAAAGAATAAAGTCCCAAATTAAATTAATCTGGTATCAAATCTCATACATTTTGTTATTTAGGAAACAATAGCCCAATTTTTATCAGAGAAAGTAGCATTCATAAAATAGGCAAATGTTAAGAATCCATCTAACATTGTCTTTATTGTTATTTCTTAACTTTCTTTGGTTAAAGAGTTAAAAACAAGCTTGTAGATGATAATGCAGCAAAAATGTGCTAATCTCATTGCTTGTGTAGTTTCATGTGTCTTGTCATTTCCAGTTATCTTTGGAAGATAAATTGTAAATAGTTTAATTTACACAAATGTAAAAAGTTTAGCTTTGAGTAACTGAGTAGTTAAAATTAAATATAACCTTTAAAAATTGTGACTCACTATATTGTACACCTGTAACTAATAGTGTACATCAACTTCAATTAAATAAATACATAAATAAATTACTCTAAATATAAGTATAGTTAATTATTCTAAATTTGTTAAATTTTATAGTTTTGAATACTATGTTATTAAAAGAAAGTTGAATTTTCAGTTACAATTAACCTTTTCTTTGCAAGTATGTACTGCAAAAACTTGAGGGTCAACAGAGTAATTTTCAAGAATCCAGAAAATTCAGTAATAGCATATTACCCTAATGAAGATACTGATTAAGTATAAGATTTTCACATTATTAGTAGTCCTATTTATGGACGACCTGTTCTGAAATGATTTTTAAAATCTGAAAAATTATCAAACATTAAAGATAAGCAGAAAAGCAATGAGTAGATATAATGACATAATTTGGGCTAAGTTTCCTGATCACTTTCGTATCCATTTAATTTCTAAGACCTCAGAAATAAATGCAAATTGTTTAGGATTTGGAGCATCACTTGAAATATATGTTGCATTGAGGATGTTTTGTCATTTTGAACTAATGTAAACCATGTATGTCATGTGGAACTCTGAATTTTTGGGGTAGATAATTGTAGCCACTGAAAATATTTTGTGTTTGATGAGAGTTTGCTACTAGGCCCATAGCTTTCCTATGAATTTATAATAAAAGCTAGTCTCAGAACAAATTCTGTCACGACAGAGATATTCACTGAACATTTATTAGCATGCAAAAATATTACACTACCTAGTCTATAGGCTTGAGTCACTTCCATGTCTCTTTCCACCTCAACCTTTCCTGGGAAGTTTAACCAAGGTCACAGTAGACAATAGGCCAGAGGTTGGATTATGTAATCATTATAGCCAGCATCAGGACCAAAAGCTTCAAGCCCACAATGGTCAAGGAACTGTCAGGAATTTAGCCTGGGGGGTCATCCCTAGGGGTGACCTGGGAGGAGAATCTTTAAAATATATTAGCCAGGAACTTCCCTGGTGGTGCAGGGCTTAAGACTCCATGCTCCCAATGCAGGGGGCCGGGAGTTCACATGCCACAACTAAGACCCGGTGCAACAAAACAAAAAAATAAATAAATAATAAAAATATATATATTAGCCCACCCACATCTTTAGATACTTTTAATGTTCCCAATAATATCTATAATATCCATCATACTAGATAAAGGCTGCTATTTTCCCCTGTAAAAACATGTTTTGACTTAGTAAATAGATGCTGACAGAGACACCAGTTACAGAGCCTCTTATAGTGGCTGCCTCTGGAATGTGAACATTTAAATATATTGCCAGCAGTCCACCACTGATTATGCATCCTCGATTAGACTGTCATCAGCATCTGGGTTATAGTTTAACCTGAAAAGCACACACGTAATTATACGTCATATCAATACATGCTGGAATATTTTAAAGTAAATTAATATTCTAAGAACTAGAAGATACATTAAAGACAATTTAACAAATTATGATACTAGGGAAAATAGGATGATGACATGGGAGTAAGCACTGTCCTTCTCTCACACACTTCTCTACAAGTGTAAAAAACGTCTTCCTGGCCCATTCAAACTCTGTTTATTGCCTTAGGGTAATGGGTAAACCCACAGCCAAGAGTAAGGAGTAATTACAAATAGGAACTTTGTAAGTGTCAGACCAGTTCTGCCACTCACTTGCTACATGAAATTAAAAAATAAACCTCTCCTCAACAGCACAATTTCCTCATCTGTGCAATGGTTACCGCAAATACGGTCATCTCAAAGAAGTGTTAGTTTATTCATTCAATATTATTTAAGAATGCTTAGTATGTCTCAAGTTTCTTTTCTTGGTTAGGGACTTAGAAGAGATTTGTAAACCTATCCCTTCTTTCTTGGTGCTTCCATTCAAGTGAGTGAAATAATGAGCCTGATAATAAACAAATGAAATTGCATTTATAATACATTACTATATATAATTAGTATTAGGCTGAAACATAAGGAAAGGTAATTGTGGGGGAAGTATGTACAGTTAGAGGGGGCATCATTTTATACAGTGATACACGGACTGAAATCTGATGTAAGAACTTCCAGTAGAGAATACAAGTGCCAAGGCCACAAGCAGACTGTACATTCTAGAATTCACAAGAATTCCAATGTTTTGCACTAGAAATAAACAAGGTGAAAAGTTTGAGGAGTTGAGGCCAAACAAGCAAAGAGATGATGGGTCACTAAGGTTGTGTGAGAATTAAAGACAGTGATAGCATAGTACCGTTCTTGGCATATAGTAAATGCTAAGTAAGTGTTAGACATTTATTCTTGGAATCCATTCCACTGCGGGAGAGATTGCCACCTAAAATATGCTGCCCTGGGATAACAATAGGAGTTGATTATCAGTAGTTTTTGTAAAAAGAAGTGCCTTAAAAATTGAGTGGACAGGAGGAGGAGCTTCAAGATGGCGGAAGAGGAAGACGGGGAGATCACCTTCCTCCCCACAAATACATCTACATGTGGAAAAGCTCCTACAGAACACCCACTGAACGCTGGCAGAAGACCTCAGACCTCCCAAAAGTCAAGAAACTCCCCATGTACCTGGGTAGGGCAAAAGAAAAAAGAATAAACAGAGGCAAAAGGATAGGGACGAGACCTGCACCAGTGGGAGGGAGCTGTGACGGAGGAAACGTTTCCACACGCTAGGAAGACCCTTCACGCTCGGAGACTGCGGGTGGATGAGGGGGGAAGCTTCGGAGCCGCGTAGGAGAGTACAGCAACAGGGGTGCGGAGGGCAAAGCGGAGAGATTCCCGCACAGAGGGTCGGTGCTGACCAGTACTTACCAGTCCGAGAGGCTTGTCTGCTCACCCGCCGGGGTGGGCAGGGCTTGGGAGCTGAGGCTCAGGTTTCGGTCGGAGCGCAGAGAGAGGAACGGGGTTGGCGGCGTAAATACAGCCTGAAGGGGGCTAGTGCTGCACGGCTAGCCGGGAGGGACTCCGGGAAAAAGTCTGGAGCTGCCGAAGAGGCAAGAGACTTTTTCTTGCCTGTTTGTTTCCTGGTGCGCGAGGAGAGGGGATTAAGAGCGCTGCTCTAAAGGAGCTCCAGAGACGGCTGTGAGCCGCGGCTATCAGCGTGGAACACAGAGACAGGCATGAGACGCTAAGGCTGCTGCTGCCGCCGCCACCAAGAAGCCTGTGTGCAAGCACAGGTCACTATCCACACCCTCTTTCCGGGGAGCCTGTGCAGCCTGCCACTGCCAGAGTCCCATGATCCAGGGACAACTTCCCCGGGAGAACGCACGGCGCGCCTCAAGCTGGTGCAACGTCACGACGGCCTCTGCCTCCGCCCACTTTTGCTGCATTCCGTTCCCCTCCCTCCCCCCGGGCCTGAGTGAGCCAGAGCCCCCGCAGCAGCTGCTCCTTTAACCCCGTCCTGTCTGAGCGAAGAACAGACGCCCTCAAGCAACTTACAGAGGCAGGGCCAAATCCAAAACTGAAACCCAGGAGCTGTGCGAACAAAGAAGAGAAAGGGAAATTTCTCCCAGCAGCCTCAGGAGCAGCGGATTAAATCTCCACCAACAACTTGATGTACCCTGCATCTGTGGAAGACCTGAATAGACAACAAATCATCCCAAATTGAGGAGGTGGGATTTGGGAGCAACGATATATATATATATATATATATATATATATATATATATATATATATATATATATATTCTTTCCCTTTTTCTCTTTTTGTGAGTGTGTATGCTTCTGTGTGTAATTTTGTCTGTATAGCTTTGTTTTAACCATTTTTCCTAGGATTCTGTCTGTCCGTATTTTTTTTTTACTTAAATTTTTTTTCTTCTTAATAATTATTTTTTATTTTAATAAATTTATTTTACTTTATTTTATCTTCTTTCTTTCTTATTTTTCCTCCCTTTTATTCTGAGCCATGTGGAGGACAGGCTATTGGTGCTCCAGCCAGGCGTCAGGGCTGTGCCACTGAGGTGGGAGAGCCAAGTTCAGGACACTGGTCCACAAGACACCTCCCAGCTCCATATAATATCAAACGGCAAAAATTTCCCAGAGATCTCCATCTCAACACCAAGACCCAACTACACTCAACGACCAGCAAGCTACATTGCTGGACATCCTATGCCAAGCAATTAGCAAGACAGGAACACATCCCCTTCCATTAGCAGAGGCTGCCAAAAATCCAAATAAGGCTACAGACACCCCAAAACACACCACCAGATGTGGACCTGCCCACCAGAAAGACAAGATCCAGCCTCATCTACCAGAACACAGGCACTAGTCCCCTCCACCAAGAAGGCTTAACAGCCCACTGAACCAACCTTAGCCACTGGGCACAGACACCAAAAACAACGGGAAATACGAATCTGCAACCTGCGAAAAGGAGACCCCCAAACACAGTAAGTTAAGCAAAATGAGAAGACAGAGAAACACACAGCAGATGAAGGAGCAAGGCAAAAACCCACCAGACCTAACAAATGAAGAGGAAATAGGCAGTCTACCTGAAAAAGGATTCAGAATAATGATAGTAAAGATGATCCAAAATCTTGGAAATAGAATGGAGAAAATACAAAAAAAGTTTAATGAGGACCTACAGGAACTAAAGAGCAAACAAACAGTGATGAACAACACAATAAATGAAATTAAAAATTCTCTAGAAGGGATCAATAGCAGAATAACTGAGGCAGAAGAACGGATAAGTGACCTGGAAGATAAAAGAGTAGAAATAACTACTGCAGAGCAGAATAAAGAAAAAAGAATGAAAAGAATTGACAACAGTCTCAGAGACCTCTGGGACAACATTAAACGCACCAACATTCAAATAATAGGGGTCCCAGAAGAAGAAGAGAAAAAGAAAGGGACTGAGAAAATATTTGAAGAGATTATAGTTGAAAACTTCCCTAATATGGGAAAGGAAATAGTTACTCAAGTCCAGGAAGCACAGAGAGTCCCATACAGGATAAATCGAAGAAGAAACACGACAAGACACATATTAATCAAACTTTCAAAAATTATAAACAACGAACAAATATTAAACGCAGCAAGGGAAAAACAATAAGTAACACATAAGGGAATCCCCATAAGGTTAACAGCTGCTCTTTCAGCAGAAACTCTACAAGCCAGAAGGGAGTGGCAGGACATATTTAAAGTGATGAAAGAGAAAAATCTATAACCAAGATTACTCTACCCAGCAAGGATCCCATTCAGATTTGATGGAGAAATTAAAACCTTTACAGACAAGCAAAAGCTGAGAGAATTCAGCACCACCAAACCAGCTTTAAAACAAATGCTAAAGGAACTTCTCTAGGCAGGAAACACAAGAAAAGGAAAAGACCTACAATAACAAACACAAAACAATTAAGAAAATGGTAATAGCAACACACACATCTATAATTAACTTAAATGTAAATGGATTACATGCTCCAACCAAAAGACATAGATTGGCTGAATGGATACAAAAACAAGATCCATATATATGCTGTCTACAGGAGACCCACTTCAGACCTAGGGACACATACAGACTGAAAATGAGGGGATGGAAAAAGATATTCCATGCAAATGGAAATCAAAACAAACTTGGAGTAGCAATTCTCATATCAGACAAAATAGACTTTAAAACAAAAACTATTACAAGAGACAAAGAAGGACACTACATAATGATCAAGAGATCAATCCAAGAAGAAGATATAACAATTGTAAATATTTATGCACCCAACATGGGAGCACCTCAATACATAAGGCAAATGCTAACAGTCATAAAAGGAGAAATCAACAGTAACAGAATCATACTAGGGGACTTTAACACCCCACTTTCACCAACAGACAAATCATCCAAAATGAAAATAAATAAGGAAACACAAGCTTTAAATGATACATTAAACAAGATGGACTTAATTGATACTTATAGGACATTCCATCCAAAAACAACAGAATACACATTCTTCTCAAGTGTTCATGGAACATTCTCCAGGATAGATCATATCCTGGGTCACAAATCAAGTCTTGGTAAATTTAAGAAAATTCAAATCATATCAAGTATCTTTTCCTACCACAAGGCTATGAAACTAGATATCAATTAAAGGAAAAAAATCTATAAGAAATACAAACACATAGAGGCCAAACAACACACTACTTAACAACCAAGACATCACTGAAGAAATCAAAGAGGAAATTAAAAAATACATAGAAACAAACACAATGAAAACATGACGACCCAAAACCTATGGGCTGCAGCAAAAGCAGTTCTAAGAGGGAAGCTTATAGCAATACAAGCCTACCTTAAGAAACAAGAAACATCTCAAATAAACAACCTAAACTTACACCTAAAGCAATTAGAGAAAGAAGAACAATAAACCCACAAAGTTAGCAGAAGGAAAGAAATCATAAAGACAGACCAGAAATAAATGAAAAAGAAATGAAGGAAACGATAGCAAAGATCAATAGAATTAAAAGCTGGTTCTTTGAGAAGATAAAAAAAATTGATAAACTACTAGCCAGACTGATCAAGAAAAAAAGAGAGAAGACTCAAATCAATAGAATTAGAAATGAAAAAGAAGTAACAACTGACACTGCAGAATTACAAAGGATCATGAGAGATTACTACAAGCAACTATATGACAATAAAATGGACAACCTGGAAGAAATGGAGAAATTCTTAGAAATGCACCACCTTCCAAGACTGAACCAGGAAGAAATAGAAAATATGACCAGACCAATCACAAGCACTGAAATTGAAACTGTGATTAAAAATTTTCCAACAAACAAAAGCCCAGGACCAGATGGCTTCACAGGTGAATTCTATCAAACATTTAGAGAAGAGCTAACGCCTATCCTTCTCAAACTCTTCCAAAGTATATCAGAGGGAGGAACACACCCAAACTCATTCTACGAGGCCACCATCACTCTGATGCCAAAACCAGAAAAAGATGTCACAAAGAAAGAAAACTACAAGCCAATATCACTGATGAACATAGATGCATAAATCCTCAACAAAATACTAGCAAACAGAATCCAACAGCACATTAAAAGGATCATACACTATGATCAACTGGGGTTTATCCCAGGAATGCAAGGATTCTTCAATATATGCAAATCAATCAACGTGATACACCATATTAACGAATTGAAGGGGAAGAACCATATGATCATGTCAATAGATGCAGAGAAAGCTTTTGAAAAAAATCAACACCCATTTATGATAAAAAGCCTCCAGAAAGTAGGCATAGAGGGAACTTTCCTCAACATAATAAAGGCCATATATGACAAAAACGACAGCCAACATCATCCTCAATGGTGAAAAACTGAAACCATTTCCACTAAGATCAGGGACAAGACAAGGTTGCCCACTCTCACCACTCTTAGTCAACATAGTTTTGGAAGTTTTAGCCACAGCAATCAGAGAAGAAAAGGAAATAAAAGGAATCCAAATCAGAAAAGAAGAAGTAAAGCTGTCACTGTTTGCAGATGGCATGATACTATACATAGAGAATCCTAAAGATGCTACCAGGAAACTACTAGAATTAACCAATGAATTTGGTAAAGTAGCAGGATACAAAATTAATGTACAGAAGTCTCTTGCATTCCTGTACAGTGATGATGAAAAATCTGAAAGTGAAATTAAGAAAACACTCCCATTTATCACTGCAACAAAAAGAATAAAATATCTAGGAATAAACTTACCTAAGGAGACAAAAGACCTTTATGCAGAAAATTATAAGACACTGATGAAAGAAATTAAAGATGATACAAATAGATGGAGAGATATACCATGTTCTTGGATTAGAAGAATCAACATTTTGAAAATGACTCTACTACCCAAAGCAATCTACTGATTCAATGCAATCCCTAACAAACTACCAATGGCATTTTTCACAGAACTAGAACAAAAAAATTTCACAATTTCTTTGAAAACACAAAAGACCCCAAATAGCCAAAGCAATCTTGAGAGAGAAAAATGGAGCTGGAGGAATCAGGCTCCCTGACTTCATACTATACTACAAAGCTACAGTAATCAAGGCAGTATGGTACTGGCACAGAAACAGAAATATAGACCAATGGAACAGGATAGAAAGCCCAGAGATAAACCCACACACATATGGTCACCTTATCTTTGATAAAGGAGGCAACAATATACAATGGAGAAAAGACAGCCTTTTCAATAAGTGGTGCTGGGAAAACTGGACAGCTGTATGTAAAAGAATGAAATTAGAACACTCCCTAACACCATACACAAAAATAAACTCAAAATGGATTAAAAACCTAAATGTAAGGCCAGACACCATAAAACTCTTAGAGGAAAAGATAGGAAGAACACTCTATGACATAAATCACAGCAAGTTCCTTTTTGACCCCCCACCTAAAGAAATGGAAATAAAAACAAAAATAAACAAATGGGACCTGATGAAACTTAAAACTTTTGCACAGCAAAGGAAACCAAAAACAAGATGAAAAGACAGCCCTCAGAATGGGAGAAAATATTTGCAAATGAAGCAACTGACAAAGGATTAATCTCCAAAATTTACAAGCAGCTCATGCAGCTCAATATCAAAAAAAAAAAAAAAAACCCAATCCAACAATGGGCAGAAGACCGAAATAGACATTTCTCCAACGAAGATATACAGATTGCCTACAGACACATGAAAGAATGCTCAACGTCCTTAATCATTAGAGAAATGTAAATCAAAAGTACAGTGAGATATCATCTCAACACCAGTGAGAATGGCCATTCATCAAAAATCTATGAACAATAAATGCTGGAGAGGGTGTGGAGAAAAGGGAACCCTCTTGCACTGTTGGTGGGAATGTAAATTGATACAGCCACTATGGAGAACAGTATGGAGTTTCCTTAAAAAACTAAAAATAGAACTACCATACGACCCAGCAATCCCACTACTGAGCATATTCCCTGAGAAAACCATAATTCAAATAGTGTCATGTTCCAAAATGTTCATTGCAGGTCTATTTACAATAACCAGGGCATGGAAACAACCTAAGTGTCCATCAACAGATAAATGGATAAAGAAGATGTGGCACATATATACAATGGAATATTACTCAACCATAAAAAGAAATGAAATTGATTTATTTGTAGTGAGGTGGATGGACCTAGAGTCTGTCATACAGAGTGAAAAAAGTCAGAAAGAGAAAAACAAATACCACATGCTAACACATATATATGGAATCTAAAAAAAAAAATTGTCATGAAGAACTTAGGGGCAAGACGGGAATAAAGATGCAGATGTACTAGAGAATGGACTTGAGGACATGGGGAGGGGGAAGGGTAAGCTGGGACAAAGTAAGAGAGTGGCATGGACATATATACACTACCAAACGTAAAATAGATAGTTAGTGAGAAGCAGCTGCATAGCACAGGGAGATCAGCTAGGTGCTTTGTGTCCACCTAGAGGGGTGGGATATGGAGGGTAGGAGGGAGACGCAAGAGGGAGGAGATATGGGGTTATATGTATATGTATAACTGGTTCACTTTGTTATACAGCAGAAACTAACACACCATTGTAAAGAAATTATACTCCAATAAAGATGTTAAAATAAAAACTGTATAAAAAAAACAACAAAAAATTGAGTGGGCAGAGACAAACTTTATCTAACCTAGGAGATGGTGAAGGACAGATTCCTATGGAGATATTTATCCACTTAATTCTAAGACTTTCTATGGTTAATCAAGGATTGTCGTAAAAGATCTTGTTTAAACATCACATAGTTTGAGTTGGTTCCAAAAGTTACAACTGGTGTATCACTAGAGACTGACTGGTTTGGGGTCTTCTTATCTATATTTTTCTTTTCAGTGGATGAAAGGAGGTATTAGGGAGTTTAATTTAATAATGTCATAATTAAAATACTACTTCTTCATAGGAAAAATTAAAAAGGACATTGAAGAATTTGGTGAAGTGAAATAACTTTCCTCATGAGGAAGGAGAATGTTCATATACATATATATATATATATATATGAATAGAAAAGTGTTATTTGAGTCAAACTGAGGACTATAGCTCAGGGGATAGCCTCTCAGATAACTCTGAAGAACTGCTCTGGAATAGCATGGTTTTCAGCACAGTTTTATGTCCTGTCAGAACAAAGAACATCAAACCAGTTAGGGATACATTCCTTCAAGCTTCCAAAAAAACCCCAAAACGCAAATCAGCATGAACACAGCGAGTCAGTATGGCTTTGGCACCTGGAAAGGGAGTCTTACTGTCGAAGGAATACTAGCATTGGCATCCGAGGAAGGGAGGCATTTAATCTTTATTTTATTTTTTTTTTCGGTACGCGGACCCCTCATTGCTGTGGCCTCTCCCGTTGCGGAGCACAGGCTCTGGACGCGCAGGCTCAGCGGCCATGGCTCACGTGCCCAGCCGCTCCGCGGCATGTGGGATCTTCCCGGACCGGGGCACGAACCCGTGTCCCCTGCATTGGCAGGCGGACTCTCAACCACTGCGCCACCAGGGAAGCCCCTAATCTTTATTTTTAACATGGACGTTCTTTACTCCCGGTCAGTGCATGCTTCTCTTTAATGATTAAAGCAGATGTACAATGTATTTTTTTTTAATTTTTAGTTTATATTGGAATATAGGTGATTAACAATGTTGTGATAGTTTCAGGTATATAGCAAAGTGATTCAGTTGTACATATACATGTACCTATTATTTTTCAAATTCTTTTCCAATTAAGGTTATTACAGAGTATTGGGCAGAGTTCCCTGTACTATACAGTATGTCCTTGTTGGCTATCTATTTTAAATATAGCAGTGTGTACGTGTCACTCCCAAACTCCCACTCTATTCCTCCCATCCACTCTTCCCCCATGATTAGGAGGGGAAGTTATGGAGCAGGAAGGACTCTGTCTTTCTTGGACAGAAGACTAAAGACTAACGCTCAGAGGTACTCTTTCTTCAAATCTGCACCAACAGAATTCTTTGTTGTTTCTTTCAAGGAGATGGTTCCTTTCAGGGAGTAAAAGATAGAAACTTGAATTCTAATTGTTAGTCTACTATTATATTCATTGGGATTCTTTGTAAGGAAGTTGGATAACTCAAGGAATAATTCAGTTGCACATTGTAAAGGGCCTCAACACAAACAAACCACAAACGCGTGCCCTTAGAGATAGCTAGATCCTCTCCCCTCCCCTTCCCTCCCCTCTCCTTCTCTTCCTCTCTCTCTCTCTCCCACTCTCTCAATCTCTCTCCCTCTCTCTATCCCACTCCCTCTCTCTCTCCCTCTGTCCCTCTCCCTCCCTCTCTCTCTCTTTCTCCCTATCTCTCCCTCCCCCCTCTCTCCTTCCTTCTCTCTCCCTCTCCCTCTTTCTCTCTCTCTCTCTTTCACTTTCTATCTCCCTCACCAACGATGCATTTTATACTCTCTTCAAATAAGAAAATTTGGCCACCATCAGCAACCACATTTTATATATGAAGGCTTTAACTAAGAGAAAGATTCTTATTCAGTTACTGAGATTCTAAATCATAAATGTAACAGAGGTTTAAATGGTTTAGCTTTTGTCTGACATTCACATCTAAACTAATTAATTGTAGCCTGAGGACCCAAATCATGTCATAATGATGGTTTTTCCTGTGTTATGTGTCTGGATGAAGGGTTCCCAAACTAAGGTTAGTGCGGAGATGTTGAACGTAAATACCATAAAAATCTTCTACAGGGCTTCCCTGGTGGCGCAGTGGTTGAGGGTCCGCCTGCCGATGCAGGGGACGCGGGTTCGTGCCCCGGTCTGGGAGGATCCCACATGCCGCGGAGTGGCTGGCCCGTGACCCATGGCTGCTGAGCCTGCGCGTCCGGACCCTGTGCTCCGCAACGGGAGAGGCCACAGCAGTGAGAGGCCCGCATAGCGCAAAAAAAAAAAAAAAAAAAAAAAAAATCTTCTACAGATATGCAGATACCTATAATAGCCATTAACTTCTTGTAATTGCATGTATAAAATAATTGCTCTTAATCATTTAATTATGGACTCTATGGAAATTAGCTTCCTCTGCTAAGTTCATAAACATCTGGGGGACTTAGACACTAGTGTTCTAGAGAAGCCTACTCAAGAATCAGTCATTTTAACTCTGAACGTATGGACAACAATAAAGACAGTGCAGAAAATAGAATTTATAGATACTATTAAGAGCAGATCTAGGTTGTAGTCTGATTAAAGATGCAGAATGATTCAACAGGAGGTTTATCATTCAGGGAAAACTTATAGAACTCACATTCTGAAGTCAAATTTCCTTAATTCAAACTTAATTGCTAAGACTCTGGGCAAGTAATATAATTTTTCTAAGCCTCAATTACCATATGTGTAAAATAGGAATAATAACAAAATCTATCTAGTAGACATATTCTTAATAATAAATGTACTGTTTCAAGAGAAACATCTATAAAATGCCAGGCACATAGTATGGACTTTATACATGCTAGCAATTTTTATTATTCTGTTGCTGTGTGGAAGGAAAGTTGAATGAAACTGATACAAATGTTTCTGAAATCATACTTTAGTAAAGATATTGACAAATCAATTACAAAATAATAAAAAAATAAAGATAATAGATACTATGCCTTTTACTGAATGGGAGTTTAAAATGAATACTAAGAGGTTTTCTCAATTTTATATTCTATATTTTTCTTTACAGTTACATTTAAGAGTATAATGATTTTAAAATATCTTCTTTCAGAATTTCAATATGCTTACTTACCCACCTTTTCCCTACAATCACTTGTTTTCTTGTGTGACAACAACAACAAAAAGTTACTTTAAAGCCTATGACTGAAACTTGGAGCTATGTATAAAAATTTGCCATTGTGCCTTTTTGCATTTATATATATAGAGCAGTTGTCCATGCCCTACCATTGTTCCTCATATAATAAAAACTTGATATAAATAGAAAATAAATAAAACTAGATAATTAAATAATAAAGTTTTTATTTCATGTGAATGATATGAGTAAATGTACGGATTCTAGAACATTTTAATAGAATTCTCTTAGAAGTTCATGGGGTGGGGAGCAGTTTCTTAAAAAGGAGTCATTGATTGGATAAACGTTTTGAAATTTGATCTGTCTCATATTATTCAACAGCAACTTACTGTTTGCAAAGCACTGTGATAAATGACTTGGCATACAAAATAAATAGGAAGAGCCAAACTAGTTCCATTATAAGAGTCACTTATAAAGAGCC
Organism: Phocoena sinus; assembly: GCF_008692025.1. Lineage (NCBI taxonomy): Eukaryota > Metazoa > Chordata > Mammalia > Artiodactyla > Phocoenidae > Phocoena > Phocoena sinus. Next base: position 57,641,436 of record NC_045780.1, on the reverse strand, counting down.
TTCATAAGATACACAGGTTCCTAGATTTTGCTCTAGACCAGGGGTCAGCAAACATTTTCTGTAAAGTGCCAGATAATAAACATCATCTACACTGTGGACCACATGACTTATTTTGCAAATTCTTCGCGTTGCCACTGTAACAGAAAAGCAATCACAGACAACAGGGAAGATAAAAGTGGTTGTGTTTCAATAGAACTTTATCTACAAAAACAGGTTGTGGTCCGGATTTAGCTGGAAAGCTGTAGTTTGCCAAGCCTGTTTTAGACCAACTGAATCAATCCGGGGGCCCTTTGAATAAAGATTTTTAATAAGCTACACGTGACTCTCATGATCGGACATATTTGGGGAACATAAGGATAATATATGCACATTGAATAAATGCATGTGTCTTTAAGCTGGCCTCGGTTTCTGCAAAGAACGGATACACGAAGAAGATGTTATACAATATGAAAATACTGTTCGTGAAATTTGCAGTTAGAGAGGTTCCAAAGGGACTAAGTGGAATAGGTAAGAGAGTTCTGTACTATCTTAGAACATGCAAAGATTTAACCCAATTTATTTGGATAGAATATAAAGCACTTAAGCTCATCAAAAAGGCCGTTATGGAGAGAAAGGAGTGCCACAAACGCCACATATTTTATTTCAAGTAGTGAGTTCCTTTGACAGTATTGAGCAGTATAATGAAGCATATAGGTCACTCCAGATTTCAGGTTTCCTTTGAAAATCTGAAAGAGTTGGCACCCTCTGTATTGCACTTTCAAAAGGCAAAACTCATCTGGAGCTGAATATTGCATCCCCCTTTTAGCAGAGGCAGGTTTTCTCTGATTCAAGCAATCTCCACTTGCATATGTAACTCATTTGGGTTACCTAAATGTCCTGGCAGGTACTTAATTTTAGACACTTTCTTTCTAATTATCTTGTACACATTTCAGTCGTCTGGAAGAGAAGAGAGAATCCAAGAGGGGTTTCATTAGGAGAAATGCAAATTGCCTGTTAATAGGTGGAAAGACTTAAAGGTATAATCCATTTACAGAAAGTACCTATTTATCAGTTTAAATTGATTATACATCAGCATAATTTGGGTACTTTAATGTATGCACGCTTAGTTTTACATTTTCCTACTATACATACTCCAGGGTAATTTGGTAAAGACTAAAATGAAACAAAACTGAACTAAACACTCTCCCAGGGCAGGTAAAACAAACTCTGCATTAAACATATGTCAATACGAAAATACCTATGTCCTATACATGTGCTATATTTCTCACTGAAATTAATTAAAAAAATTAATTTTGAAGATATTTGAAGCATATTGTATAATGTTACATTTTTAAGGTAAAATGAGGTGATGAAGCTCTTTGGAATCCAAGGTCATGAAACACAAACCACAAAAATATGAAGTAATGAATTGTAGGAATAATAAGTTTAAAATGTCAGTACATGAAATAAGTTTTTATGTTTGACTTGATGGTCTCAGAGTTTCCCCAAATGTTTTTTGTTTAACATCTTCATTGGAGTATAATTGCTTTACAATGTTGTGTTAGTTTCTGCCGTATAACAAAGTGAACCAGCTATACATATACATATATCCCCATATCCCCTCCTTCTTGCGTCTCCCACCCACTCTCCTGTCCCACCCCTCTAGGTGGTTACAAAGCACCGAGCTGATCTCCCTGTGCTATGCAGCTACTTCCCACTAGCTATCTACTTTACATTTGGTAGTGTATATATGTCAATGCCACTATCTCACTTCGTCCCAGCTTACCCTCACCCCGCCTCCTGTCCTCAAATCCATTCTCTACGTCTGCGTCTTTATTCCTGTCCTGGCTCTAGGTTCTTCATGACCTTTTATATATATATATATATATATATATATTCCATATATATGTGTTAGCATGCGGTATTTATTTTTCTCTTTCTGACTTACTTCACTCTGTATGACAGACTCTAGGTCCATCAACCTCACTACAAATAACTTAATTTCATTTCTTTTTTTGGGGGGGCGGGTACGCGGGCCTCTCACTGCTGTGGCCTTTCCCGTTGCGGAGCACAGGCTCTGGACGCGCAGGCTCAGTGGCCATGGCTCACGGGCCCAGCTGCTCCGCGGCATGTGGGATCCTCCTGGACCGGGACACGAACCCTTGTCCAGGCATCGGCAGGCAGACTCTCAACTACTGCGCCACCAGGGAAGCCCTCTACTGTTGTTAATATGACCACAGCTGTTCTTCATCAGCAAGATTTAAATATCTGAGACTGCTTTAGGATTTCTAATAGCTTTGAACCAGTATCTTTTAATTTCACAAACCTGATGAGGCTTTCTTTTTGATATTCATACCTTAATTTCCATTGACACAGAAACACATTAGCATAAGCCCTTGCTAGCTTGCACCTTTGCCCTTCGTGAGTGTTACAGCTTTCTAACTAGCTTCTGTGTCAACAATCTTTCTTGTATTGTGACATCAAATTATTTATTCTAAAATATTACTTGAATTGTGGTTTTAGCATCAGTTTTTAAAACTTTTAACATCTTTACTGGAATATAATTGCTTTACAGTCGTGTGTTAGTTTCTGCTGTATAACAAAGTAAATCAACTATACATATACATATATCCCCATATCTCCTCCCTCCTGCATCTCCCTCCCACCCTCCCTATCCTACCCCTCTAGGTGGTCACAAAGCACTGAGCTGATCTCCCTGTGCTATGAGGCTGCTTCCCACTAGCTATCTATTTTACATTTAGTAGTGTATATATGTCCATGCCACTCTCTCACTTTGTCCCAGCTTACCCTTCCCCCTCCCTGTGTCCTCAAGTCCATTCTCTACGTCTGAGTCTTTATTCCTGTACTGACCCTAGGTTCTTCAGAGCCTTTTTTTTTTTTTTTTTTAGATTCCATATACATGTGTTAGTATACGGTATTTCTTTTTCTCTTTCTGGCTTACTTCACTCTGTATGACAGACTCTATGTCCATCCACCTCACTGCAAATAACTCAATTTCATTTCTTTTTATGGCTGAGTAATATTCCATTGTATATATGTACCACATCTTTATCCATTCATCTGTTGATGAACACTTAGGTTGCTTCCATGTCCTGGCTACTGTAAATAGAGCTGTAATGAACATTGTGGTACATGACTCTTCTTGAATTATGGTTTCCTCATGGTATATGCCCAGAAGTGGGATTGCTGGATCCTATGGTAGTTCTGTTTTTAGTTTTGTAAGGAACCTCCATACTGTTCTCCATAGTGGCTGTATCAATTTACATTCCCACCAACAGTGCAAGAGGGTTCCTTTTTCTCCACATCCTCTCCAGCATTTATTGTTCGTAGATATTTTTAAAGATGGCCATCCTGACCAGAGTGAGGTGATACCTCATTGTACTTTTGATTTGCATTTCTCTAATGACTTGTGATGTTGACCATTCTTTCATGTGTTTATTGGCAATCTGTATATCTTCTCTGGAGAAATGTCTATTTAGATCTTTTGCCCATTTTTGGATTGGGTTGTTTGCTTTTTGATATTGAACTGCATGAGATGCTTGTATATGTTGGAAATTAATCCTTTGTCAGTTGCTTCATTTGCAAATATTTTATCCCATTCTGAGGGTTTTCTTTTCGTCTTGTTTATGGTATCCTTTGCTGTGCATAAGCTTTTGTTTCGTTAGGTCCCATTTGTTTATTTTTGTTTTTATTTCCATTTCTCTAGGAGGTGGGTCAAAAAGGATCTTGCTGTGATTTATACCATAGAGTGTTCTGCCTATGTTTTTGGTATGCGGGCCACTCACTGTTGTGGCCTCTCGCTTTGCGGAGCACAGGCTCCAGAAGCGCAGGCTCAGCAGCCATGGCTCACAGGTCCAGCCACTCTGTGGCATGTGGGATCTTCCCGGACCGGGGCACAAACCCACGTCCCCTGCATCGGCAGGCAGACTCTCAACCACTGTGTCACCAGGGAAGCCTCTGCCTATGTTTTCCTCTAAGAGTTTTATAGTGTCTAGCCTTACATGTGTGGTCAAAAGTCTGGTCTTTAACCCGTTAGGAGTTTATTTTTGTGTATGGTGTTAGGGTGTGTTCTAATTTCATTCTTTTACATGTAGCTGTCCAGTTTTCCCAGCACCACTTATTGAAGTGGCTCTCCTTTCTCTATTGTATATTCTTGCTTCTTTATCAAAAATAAGGTGACCATATGTGTGTGTGTTTATCTCTGGATTTTCTATCCTGTTCTATCGATCTATAATTCTGTTTTTGTGCCAGTACCATATTGTCTTGATTACTGTAGACAATACTTGTAGTATTGTCTGAAGTCAGGGAGTCTGATTGCTCCAGCTTTGTTTTCTTTCTAAAGATCGCTTTGGCTATTCGGGGTCTTTTCTGTTTCCATACATTGTGCAATTTTTTGTTCTAGTTCTGTGAAAAATGCCATTGGTAGTTTGATAGGGATTGCATTGAATCTGTAGATTGCTTTGGGTAGTAGAGTCATTTTCACAATGTTGATTCTTCCAATCCAAGAACATGTTATACGTCTCCATCTATTTGTATCATCTTTAATTTCTTTCATCAGTGTCTTATAATTTTCTGCATACAGGTCTTTTCTCTCCTTAGGTAGGTTTATTCCTAGGTATTTTTTTCTTTTTGTTGCAATTGTAAATGGGAATGTTTCCTTAATTTCTCTTTCAGATTTTTCATCATTAGTATACAGGAATGCAAGAGATTTCTGTGCATTAATTTTGTGTCCTGCTACTTTACCAAATTCATTGATTAGCTCTTGGAGTTTTCTGGTAGCATCTTTAGGATTCTCTATGTATAGTATCATGTCATCTGCAAACAGTGACAGCTTTACTTCTTCCTTTCCGATTTGGATTCCTTTTATTTCTTTTTCTTTGCTGATTGCTGTGGCTAAAACTTCCAAAACTATGTTGAATAATAGTGGTGAGAGTAGACAACCTTGTCTTGTTCCTGATCTTAGGGGAAACTTTTTGAGTGTTTCACCATTGAGAACTATGTTGCCTGTGGGTTTGTCATATATGGCCTTTATTATGTTGAGGTAGGTTCCCTCTAGGTCCACTTTCTGGAGAGTTTTTATCATAAATGGGTGTTGAATATTGTTGAAAGCTTTTTCTGCATCTATTGAGATTATCATATGGTTTTTATCCTTCAATTTGTTAATATGGTGTATCACATTGATTCATTTGTGTGTGTTGAAGAATCCTTGCATTCCTGGGATAAATCCCACTTGATCATGGTGTATGATCCTTTTAGTGTGCTGTTGGATCCTGTTTCCTAGTGTTTTCTTGAGGTTTTTTACACCTCTGTTCATTACTGATATTGGCCTGTGGTTTTGTTTTGTTATGACATCTTTGGTTTTGATATCAAGGTGATGGTGGCCTAATAGAATGAGTTTGGGAGTGTTTCTCCCTCTGCTGCAGTTTGGAAGAGTTTGAGAAGGAGAAGTGCTAGTGCTTCTCTAAATATTTGATAGAATTCACCTGTGAAGCCATCTGGCTTTTGTTTGTTGGAAAAATTTTAATCACATTTTCATTTTCAGTGCTTGTGATTGGTCTGTTGTTTTTTTTTAAATTTCTTCCTAGTTCAGTCTTGGAAGGTTGTGCTTTTCTAAATATTTGTCCATTTCTTCCAGGTTGTCCATTTTGTTGGCATATAGTTACTTGTAGTAATCTCTCATGATTCTTTGTATTTCTGCAGTGTCAGTTACTTTTCGTTTTTCATTTCTAATTCTGTTGTTTTGAGTCTTTTCCCTTTTTTTCTTGATGAGTCTGGCTAATGGTTTATCAATTTTGTTTATCTTCTGAAAGAACCAGCTTTTAGTTTATTGATCTTTGCTATTATTTCCTTCTTTTTTTTTTTTTTTTTCATTTATTTCTGATCTGATTTTTATGATTCCTTCCCTTCTGCTAACTTTGGGGTTGCTTTGTTCTCTCTCTATTTGCTTTAGGTGTAAGGTTAGGTGGTTTATTTGAGATTTTTCTTGTTTCTTGAGGTAGGATTGTATGCTATAAAATTACTTCTTATAAATGCTTTTACTGCATACCATAGGTTCTGGGTCTTCGTTTTTTCATTTTCATTTGCTTCTAGGTATTTTTTGATTTCCTCTTTGATTTCTTCAGTGATCTCTTGGTTATTTAGTAGTGTATTGTTTAGCCCCCATGTGTTTGTATTTTTTACAGTTTCTTTTTCCTGTAATTGATATCTAATCTCATAGCATTGTGATTAGAAAAGGTACTTGATACAATTTCAATTTTCTTAAATTTACCAAGGCTTGATTTGTGACCCAAGATATGATCTATCCTGGAGAATGTTCCATGAGCACTTAAGAAGAAATTGTATTCTTTTTTTTTTTGATGGAATATCCTATAAATATCAATTAAGTCCATCTTGTTTAATGTGTAATTTAAAGCTTGTGTTTCCTTATTTATTTTCATTTTGCATGATCTGTTCTTGTTGAAAGTGCGGTGTTAAAGTCCCCTAGTATGATTATGTTACTGTTGGTATCCCCTTTTATGGATGTTAGCTTTTGCCTTATGCATTGAGGTGCTCCTATGTTGGGTGCATAAATATTTACAATTGTTATATCTTCTTCTTGGATTGATCCCTTGATCATTATGTAGTGGCCTTCTTTGTCTCTTGTAATAGTCTTTATTTTATAGTCTATTTTGTCTGATATGAGAATTGCTACTCCAGCTTTGTTTTGATTTCCATTTGCATGGAATATCTTTTTCCATCCCCTCACTTTCAATCTGTATGTATCCCTAGGTCTGAAGTGGGTCTCTTGTAGACAGCATATATACGGGTCTTGTTTTTGTATTCATTCAGCCAGTCTTTGTCTTTTGGTTGGAGCATTTAATCCATTTACATTTAAGTTAATTATAGATATGTGTGTTCCTATTACCATTTTCTTAATTGTTTTGGGTTTGTTATTGTAAGTCTTTCCTTTCTCTTGTGCTTCCTGCCTAGAGAAGTTTCTTTAGAATTTGTTGTAAAGTTGGTTTGGTGGTGTTGAATTCTCTTAGATTTTGCTTGTCTGTAAAAGTTTTAATTTGTCCATCGTATATCAATGAGATCCTTGCTGGGTAGAGTGAGCTTGGTTGTAGGTATTCCCCTTTCATCACTTTAAATATGTCCTGCCACTCCCTTCTGGCTTGTAGAGTTTCTGTTGAACAATCAGCTGTTAACCTTATGGGGATCCCTTGCATGTTATTTTTCTCTCCCATTAATATTTTTTTTTAATTTTTGATAGTTTGATTAATATGTGTCTTGACATGTTTCTGTTGGATTTATCCTGTATGGGACTCTCTTTGCTTCCTGGACTTGATTATTTTCTTTCCCATATTTGGGAAGTTTTCAACTATAATCTCTTCAAATATTTTCTCAGTCCCTTTCTTTTCCTCTTCTTCTAGGACCCCTGTAGTTCGAATGTTGGTGC